>NW_019945161.1:15685-51298 GCF_002910315.2 Salvelinus sp. IW2-2015
AACACTCACCCACTTACATTGCTCTGACATTTCAAAAGCAACCCTGGCTTTAGCTATAAGAACTGTCCAATTTAATATCATATCAATTGGATGGAATCAGTGGATGGAATGGGCTTGAGCAACCATTCAGCATGTCTGACAACGCTACATAACAAATGAAGGCCAATTAGAACAAAATAACAATTAAATGGTGCTTCAATGTGAGATAGTTCTATGGTTTTTTTTGTTGCCCTTGAGTTCATGGGCTTTTGTTGTAGCTTCTTACATTTCAATAATTAATATAAAATGTTCTAAAATATGTCAACATTTTAAGAACTGAATGCAACAAAATGTGAACAATTTTTTCAGCTGGTTTCACATACTTTTTCTTGGCATTGTACGATGGATGCCACTGTTCTGATGATCTCAACCCCCGGAAGCTGCGCGAGTAGAAATAGAGGGGGTGGGATGAAGTGAGAAGACACAGGGAAAGGAAACTGTCTGATCCCTCTAAAGCGCAATATATTTTCCCCTCGAAGTCTGTACAATCTGTCTGATCAATCTAACTGGCCCTTTTAAAATATATTACTGTTGGCAAAGAAACCAGATTGTTCTGACTTTGGGACTTTTTCTAAATATGGGACATTGTACCCAGTTCATTTTGGGCACTATAATGCAACATTGTGAATGGGGCATATATACAGTCAACAAGATGTTGATTACATTTTACATACATAATGTTGATTACATTTACATATTTTACATACATATTACATTTTTAATAGAGTAAAAAAATAAATAATATGACATCATACAATACGAAAAAATGTTTTGCTTGGATATGGATATCCAGTAAACTCGTGTTTTTGACCATTCTTATAACCAAACATACTCCAACTCAGGACACTTGTGAAACATTTAGGCAACCAGTCTGTGGAAAATATGCACAGTGAGTATGGGAGAATTTGTGTTGACTGTCTATATGGTGCGAAATGGCTATTGCAAAAAACAAAAACTTTTGCCTACTCATAAGCCATGCATAGGGTCTTGCATTTTGCTTGAGTTCTTTTTTACCCGTTTCAGGAAGCTAGGCGTATGTCGCACGCCAGGACTTCACAGGAGAGGCATTTTAAACTTTAAAAAAAAATCAAAATACATTTTTGGGCCAGAAATGCCTTCAGCAACGTGACATTTCATGTGCATTAATAACAAACTTGTATTCCATCTGTAAATACGAATAAAACGGTTAAATTAAGAGCCTAGTTGGTTTAGACATGGAAAAAGACATGGAACCTTCACGCTAGCCACGATTGGCTGAGAAAATGGGTGGGCTCGACATGCCGGGAGATGAGTTTGGATTGTTCTGCCATTTAGCATGCTTCTGTCTATAACGTGAGCTGCTTAGTAAGTGTTGATAATCCTTTCTACCGTGACTTTTTTAAAGACATAATGTTAGCCATCGAGAACTACAAAAGTTTTGCTACTTTTCTCAACAACATTGATCCTTTGAATTTAGCAGGTGCTATTGACGTATCTGACAATCTGGATGGCTATAGAATTTCTTTCACATGACCCATCAATTTAGACAGGTGTGTCTGGGTAAGCGCCATCTAATCATTATAAAATATTTTTATCTGGACCCTTTCTGTTTTTGATATTGCTACTATGCAAATATGCAAGTAACCATTTCTATGTAGCATTTACACCTTCTGTATCCTGTATATGTGACAAATAAACTTAGATTTCATTTGATATAGTGTGTGTTTACCAGAGACTGTAATGTGAAGAACAACATGACCTGCACCAAAGTCAGATTAGGATATAGGCCAAGGACTAGATAAAGTGTATTTTTACCTGGAGTTTTTCCTTATCGTAAGCTACTACTTTTAGTCTTGAACTCTTTGGTTGTTTACTATACTACTCACTCTGTTTAGCACATGGGCTCACATGTGGATCCTTATAGAGATGGGTGTGAACGATGCTGAATGGATGTAGACAAAGAAGAGCTCTCCAGTAGATGTACCAAAATATTCAAGGGCAATTTTTTCAAAACTGTGCGTAAACAACGTTTCTAGGAAGTGTTCACCATTGATTTGTAGCTCTGAAGTCTGTTAGCAATAGAGAGAATAGGGGGTTAGCTCTTGATCTGTAGAATAGATTAAAATTTATTGCTTATGATTGGACCGAAGTCAGGTGTGGGTCACATATTTCATGTAATATTTACTTCATCAATTAATCCTGACAATAGGTGATGAACGATTATCAAGGGTTCTATGCAAATGTTGAGAGTTTATCAGTACAATAAAAATAAGTTTATCCAAGATGAAGGGAAAACGATTGGTTTTTGTGCATTCTGGTATCAACCATGAAATCAGCCAAAAACAAGCTCATAGTGAGACTATAATGTCGCTGACAATTCGTTATTGATTTGCAATTGGAATAAGCTGCGGTAAATCCCTTGAATTTCGCCCAGTTTGATTCCAGAGTGAGAGATTTACCTTCAATTAATATGATTACCATTTGTGGCTATGTAGGTTGGATTTGTGAGTCAAAAAATAACAAATCAATTGATTTAATAGAATTGTATAATTGGATTCATTAATAGTTATGGCAGTCCTGAAATATGTGAAGAAAAAAGTAAAGAAATGTTGCAAATGCAATGATAATATAATGTTAAGGGAAAAACCTTGCCTCGATTGATCAATGCAGTAAGCTGAGTTCATCTGTCTGGGATCAAGTTTGCCACCGTGTACTGACTTTGTTAATAGCTCTTTGTCCAGTAGAAAATCAAATTGTATTTTGTCACATACACAACTTTTATGCGAGATGTTAAACATGGAGTGTAGTTGAAATGCGTGTGCTTCTAGTTCGACATGCTTAATAACCAACGAGAGGATAATTCTTACCTAACAGTTTCCACAACTACTAACCTTGTATTACAACACAAGTGTAAAGCGGATAAAGAATATGGTACATTGAAGAAGATGTACAGTGGGAGACAAGTATGTTGGGATAGCAGCTGCCGATTGTGGCAGTGTAGCTCCTATCTTAAAAGCGATGTAGTAGGTCTGTAAGTGTTTTCAGTGAGTGTGCACTTCAACTGTGAGAGAACGGAAATCGTAAAAAAAAATCCCGGAAAATCAACGATTGTATGATTTTTAAAATTAATTAGCATGGTTTATTAGCAAGACTAAGTACTTTGACCACATCAGAAAACATGTCGGAGACTAATGATTTGGTACTGCACTCGTTTGTTTGCAATTACAGAGAGCCACCTCGACATGTTTCCTGTAGTTCGTTCGACCAGGTTTGCACTACACTTTGCAGCGGGGATTTTGGCCCACTCCTCCGTTACAGCCTTTCTCCAGGATCCTCTCAGGTGTGCGTGGGACTTCGCGGGGCGCAATACGGAACTTTCAGCGGCCCTCCAAAGGATTGTTCTATGGGGTCGAGGTCTGGAGACTGGCTAGGCCAACTTCCAGAGACCTTGAGATACTTCTTACGCGGATTCCACTCTTTAGATGCCCTGGCGGTGTGTTGTCGGTCTTTCATGCTAGGAAGACCGCCAGCAACGACCTATCATCAATGCTCTTACTGAAGGGGGAAGGAGGTTGTGGGCTAAGATCATCGCAATACATGGCCCCACTCCATCCTCCCCCTCAATTACGGTGCAGTGCGTCCTTTCCCCTTTGCAGAAAGCATCCCCGAACAAGAATTGATGGTTTCCAACCTCGCCATGCTTCAGCGGGTTGGATATGCGTGTTCATATGGGTGCTTTGGTAGCGTCATCGGGCTTCTTCTTCTCCAAAACATGGGCGGAGTGGAGTTTAGTGACAAAAAAGGGCTCTTATTTTTGAATCATCAGACACATGACCATGTCTCCCATTCCTCCTCTGCGTATCTATCCAATGGTCATTGGCAAACTTTCAGACGGGCCATGAGACATGCGGCACTGCTGCAGCAGGGGGACCTTGTGTGCGCCTGCAGGATTTTTAATCCTATGACGGCGTCAGCTCGTGTTACTAATAGGTTGTCTGGTGAGAACGGTGCCCCATGTGTCCCACGACTCTACTTCAGGCTATTGGAACAGGTCCTGACCGTGTGACGCTTCTGGCTGAATCCCTCACTCCTTCGCTCATGATCATTGATGCCCACGAGGTGAAGATCTTGCATGGAGCCCCAGGGACCGAGCGGTGATTGAATTCATCTTGAACTTCTTCGTATTTCTTCTAGTTTCTCTAAATAAGTGCTGTCGTTTTTTGCCATCAGCCCTTTCCAAGCCCTTGCCCAAAAGGGAAGCAGTCTAAAGCGGCCAAAACATGAAATGCTTTAGAAAACATGGCTGTAAGTATTTTTTTTTTACCTGTCCCAAGGAAACAAATATGTTGTAGGTAGATAAGTGAAATGCACTGATACTAATATCTAGATTAGAACAATACCACGTACCACCATGACCCCCCTGTTAAAAAATGCTAGACTGCCACTGTTGCTGGCTTTGTAATGCAAACAACCTGATGATCGGGTAATGGCAACAAGAGAAAAAAGTGTACAGTATCTGAACATCCTGAAATGTGTTATCACCGTTTGACTGTTCTCTGTGTGTGTAGAGGGGGTTTATAAGACGGATGCCTGAACCTCAGAACCCAGAAGGAATACCAAGGCCAACTCACAAACTTTTCAGTAGTAACTTCCAACCTACTGCTTGTTTTGCGTTGGGGTCCTACGTGGATGATGTAGTTACTTTGCAAACATTTTTAAACAAGATTTTCTTTTGCGAAAATGAGGGCAAGAGAAATTTCAACCAGGAGACACCTAAAAGCCTGTGTTCAGTCTTAACCTGTCAAATGTTGACCAAAATTGTAGTACTGGCTGTTTGTTCAAATTTTATGACAGGAGAACATCCTCTGATGCTTCGTCCAAATCAGATTTCTAATGTTTTGCCAGTGAAGTAAAATTCCTAATAGTGCCAAATTCAGAGGTGGGATTGGTGCCCCGACACAATTTGGCCAGAGATGTATGCCAATGCCACTAGGTACTAGTACCATTGTGTAATTTTTTCTCCTTGTTTCTCTCCTGCATGGTAGGAAGGACCCCCATAAAGTTAAAGGCATATTGCATGGTATTCACACTGGTGTATAAGAAGTAAGTGAACCAAATGACAACATCTTATTTAAGACTTTGCCGCAGCCGAAATGCTTAACTAAAGCTTATAATGCTCATTCATCCATATTGTTACGCCAACCAGTTTTGCCTTCTCACAAGCTGCTTGCCTATTGTCCTGAGTAGCCCATCCCAGCGTTGCTCGCAGGTCTACAATTTATTTATCCTTGATGTCTTACACTAGCTATCTGGTCTTTCCATTGTGGAGAGGTGGAGTATGTTTGCATTGAGTGTGGTGACAGGTGTCTTTATACAGGTAACGAGTGCAAACAGGTGCAGTTATACTAGGTAAATGAGGATGGGAGAACAGGAGGGCTTCTTATAGAAAAACTAAACAGGTCTGTGGAGCCGTGAGATAATCATTACTGATGGTTTGTTAGGTGATCATAATTATGTCATGCAAATAAATGCAATATGAATTGACTTAAAATCATACAATCGTTGTGATTTTACTCACTGGATTTTTATTTTAAATTCAGCTCCACAGTTGAGTGTTACCCATAGATCATAAATAATTAAAACCCTTTTGGTACTATGCTTTGTTTACAAGTATGAAAACCTGCTCAACGCAGTGTATCAAAGTACTTGTTTCTCCTCCACTGTATTATGAGAGAGATGATGGTTCTACAGAACTGCTGGCATAGCAAAGATAGCAAAGAATCAGTGATGGGTATTAAGAGTACGAGGTATATAACAGTTGAGGATGAGTATGGTTAGAGTATGTAAATACATAATAATAGCATAGTTTAAATGTGCTATGGTACATGTATGACATAAAGATGGCAAGATGCAGTAGTATATGATATAGAGTACGTAGTATACATATACATATGAGATGAGTAATGTAGGGGATGTAAACATTTATATTAAGTGGCATTGTTAAATTATTCAAATATTCCATCAATTCCCATTTTATAAGTGCGGAGTTGAGTCAGTATGTTGGCAGCGGCCACTAAATGTTAGTGGTGGCTGTTTAACAGTCTGATGGCCTTGAGATTGAAAAACAGCTTCTATCTCTCGTCCCTGCTTGATGCACCTGTACTGACCTCGCCTTCTGGATGATAGCGGGGTGAACAGGCATTGGCTCGGGTGGGTTGTTGTCCTGATGATCTTTATGGCCTTCCTGGACATCGGGTGGTGTAGGTGTCCTGAGGGCAGGTAGTTTGCCCCCGTGATGCGTTGTGCAGACCTCACTACCCTCTGGAGAGCCTTATGGTGTGGGCGGAGCAGTTACCGTACCAGGCCGTGATACAGCCGACAGAGATGCTCTCGATTGTGCATCTGTAGAAGTTTTGTGAGTGCTTTGGGACAAGCCGAATTTCTCAGCCTCCTGAGGTTGAATAGGCGCGCTGCGCTTCTTTCACAAGCTGTCTGTGTGGGTGGCCCAATTCAGTTTGTCCGTGATGTGTACACCGGGAACTTAAACTTTCACCTTCTCCACTCTGCCCGTCGATGTGTAGGGGGGCCCCTCTGCTGTTTCCTGAAGTCCACAATATCTCCTTTGTTTTGTTGACGTTGAGTGTGAGGTTATTTTCCTGACACCACTCCGAGGGCCCTCACCTCCTCCTGTAGGCCGTCTGTCGTTGTTGGTAATCAAGCCTACCACTGTAGTGTCGTCCGCAAACTTGATGATTGAGTTGGAGGCGTGCATGGCCACGCAGTCGTGGGTGAACAGGAGTACAGGAGAGGGCTCAGAACGCACCCTTGTGGGGCCCCAGTGTTGAGGATCAGCGGGTGGAGATGGTGTACCTACCCCACCACCTGGGGGGCACTCAGGAAGTCCAGTACCCAGTTGCACAGGGCAGGGTCGAGACCCAGGGTCTCGAGCTTGATGACGAGTTTGAGGGTACTATGGTGTAAATGCTGAGCTGTAGGCAATGACAAGCATTCTCACATAGGTATTCCTCTTGTCAGAGGGTAGGGCAGTGTGCAAGTTGGTTGCGATTGCGTCGTCTGTGGACCTATTGGGTCGGTAAGCAAATTGGAGTGGTCTAGGGTGTCAGGTAGGGTGGAATGAATTGTCCTTGACTAGTCTCTTCAAAGCACTTCATGATGACGGAAGTGAGTGCTACGGGCGGTAGTCGTTTAGCTCAGTTACCTTAGCTTTCTGGGAACAGGACAATGGTGGCCCTCTTGAGAAATGGGGAACAGCAGACTGGATAAGGATTGATTGAATATGTCCGTAAACACACAGCCAGTGGTCTGCGCATGCTGAGGACGCGGCTGGGAATGCGTCGGCCTGCAGCCTTGCGAGGGTTAACGCGTTTAAATGTTATTTTGTGAGTGAAGGAGAGCCCGCAGGTTTTGGTAGCGGGCCGTGTCAGTGGCACTGTATTGTCCTCAAAGCGAACAAAAAAGTTATTAGTCTGTCTGGGGAGCAAGACATCCTGTGTCTGACGGGCTGGTTTCCTTTTTGCAATCCGGGATTGACTGTAGACCATGCCACATACCTTGTTCTGAGCTGTTGAATTGCGACTCCACTTTGTCTCATACTGGACTTAGCTTGTTTGATGCCTGCGGAGGAATAGCTACACTGTTGTATTCGGTCATGTTTCGGTCACCTTGCCCGGTTAAAAGCAGGGTTCGCGCTTTCAGTTTCACTGCCGCGAATGTCTGCCATCAATCCACGGTTTCTGGTTGTTGGAATGTTTAATCGTTGCTGTGGTATTACGTCGCCGATGCACTTTCTAATGAACTCGCTCACCAAATCAGCGTATTCGTCAATGTTGTTGTTGGACGCAATGCGGAACATATCCCAATCCACATGATCGAAGCAGTCTTGAAGCGTGGAATCAGATTGGTCGGACCAGCGTTGACAGCCTGAGCGCTGGAGCTTCTTGTTTCAGTTTCTGTTTGTAGGCTGGAAGCAACAAAATGCGGTCGTGTGGTCAGCTTTTCCGAAAGGAGGGCGGGGGAGGTCCTTATATGCCGCCGGAAGTTAGAATAACAATATCCAGGGTTTTACCAGCCCTGGTAGCACAATCATATGCTGATAGAATTTAGGAGTTTTGTTTTCAGATTAGCCTGTTTAAAATCCCCAGCACGATGAATGCAGCCCAGGGTGTTGGTGTTTCAGTTTACATAGAGTCAATAAAGTTCGTTCAGGGCCATCGAGGTGTCTGCTTGGGGGGAATATATACGGCTGTGATTATAATCGAAGAATCCCTTGTAGATAACGCGGTCGACATTTTGATTGTGAGGAATTCTAGATCAGGTGAACAGAATGACTTGAGTTTTCCTGTATGTTTTATGATCACACCACGTCTCGTTAATCATAAGGCATACCCCCCGCCCCTCTCTTACCAGAAAGATGTTTGTTTCTGTCGGCGCGATGCGTGAAGAAAACCAGCTGGCTGCACCGACTCCGTTAGGCTTCTCTGAGTGAGCCATGGTTCCGTGAAGCAAAGAACGTTACAGTCTCTGATGTCTTCTTGGAATGCTAACTTGCTCGGACTTTCACGGATTGCATCTATGTCGTGTGCCGTCTCCGAAGCCTGACCAGAAAGACTGCTTCGTTTGCCCCTTTACGGCGTCGTTGTTTAGGGTCGCCGCGGGATCAGATCCATTGTACTGGGTGGAAGGCAAAACACAGGATCCGCTTCGGGAGAGTCATATTCCTGTCGTAATGATAGTGTGTGAGTGACGTGCTCATATATTCAGTAGTTCCTCCCGACTTATGTAATGAACCTAAGATTCCTGGGGTACCAATGTAAGAAAACACGTTAAAAAAACAAAATACTGCATAGTTTCCCAGGAACGCGAAGCGAGGCGGCCATCTCTTGTCGGCGCCGGAAGTAGAAAAGCAATGGAACGCAAGCTAACTCTCACATGACGAGCGTAGTCAGCGCGCCTCTGACTCATTCAGCTCCCATTCCCCTCCTTCACAGTAGAAGCATCAAACAAGGTTCTAAAGACTGTTGACATCTATTGGAAGCGTTAGGAAGTGCAATATGACCCCATAGACACTGTATATTTGACTGTATACTTGAAACACTACAAACCTCAGATTTTCCCACTCCTGGTTGGTTTTTTCTCAGGGTTTTGCCTGCCATGAGTTCTGTTTATACTCACGACATCATTCAAACAGTTTAGAAACTTCAGTGTTTCTATCCAAATCTACCAATATATAGCATATTCTAGCTTTTATGGGTGAGTAGAGCCAGTTTAATTTGGGCAGGCTTTTCATTCACGCTATACCTAGTGAAGTTAAGGGCTTGGAACTTAGCATTTCACAGTTGTATTCGTTGCATGTGACAAATACAATTTATTTTGATGATTTGATTTTAACACATCCTGATCAGTGAGTAAATTCTAATCGGGCCAGCCACACCCAAACAGAACCAACCTCAAAATCGAACATTTTATACGCACGAATTTTAGCAAAACTCCAAACTCTGTAACACTCATCATAACTTCTCTGGGATATGTGGACGGGTCGTCCCACCTGGCCAAAAGCCAGTAAAATGGAAGCGCCAAAAATCTAAAACAATATATAAATATCAACTTTCTGAAATCCACATGAAAGACACCAAATTAAAGCTACACTTGTTGTGAATCCAGCCAGCATGTCTTTTCAAAAAGGATTTACCGAAAGCACACCAAACAATTATGTTAGGTCAGTACATAGCACAGAAAAACACAGCCATTTCCAGCCAAAGAGAGGAGGAACAAAAAGCAGAAATAGAGATAAAATTAAATCACTAACCTTTGATGATCTTCACAGATGACACTCATAGGACTCCATGTTACACAATACATAATGTTTTGTTAGTAAGTTTTATTATATCACAAAATCTGAGTTTAGGCAGGGCCAACTTGGCCAAAAGCCAGAGAAAATGCAGAGCGCCATATTCAAATAAATTACGATAAAAATCTAACTTTCATTAAATCACACATGAAAGATACCAAATTAAAGCTCACACGGTTGTGAATCCAGCAACGTGTCAGAATTCAAATAGGCTTTTCGGCGAAAGCAAACGATGCTATTTATCTGAGTTAGCACCATAGTAAAAAAAGACAGAGAAGCATATTCAACACATCATCAAAAGCAAATCAAATCAGTTATTTTTATACCCTTGACGATCAGCTAATATCTCGAAGTGCTGTACAGACACCCAGCCTAAAACCCCAACAGCAAGCAATGCAGGTGTAAGCCGGGCTAGGAAAAACTCCTAGAAAGGCCAAAACCTAGAAGAACCTAGAGAGAGACCAGGTCATTGAGGGGTGGCCGATCCTCTTCTGGCTGTGTTGAGTGGAGATTAAACAGAACTATGCCAAATGTTAAAAATGTTCATAAGTGACAAGCGATGGTCAAAATAATCATGAATAATTTTCAGTTGGCTTTCATTATGCACGCATCATCAAGAGTTGAAAAATAGCAGGTCCGGTGAACAGAGTCAGGGTTCGATAACCGCAGGGGCAGAACAGTTGAAAACTGGAATAGCAGCAGGGCCAGGCGGACGGGGACAGCAAGTAGCATCATGCCCGGTAGTCCTGCGTATGGTCCTAGGGCTCGCTCCTCCGAGAGAGAGAAAGAAAGAGAGAAGGAGAAAATTAAAGGGCCAAGATTTTCAAACATGTTCATAATGACAACATGGTCAATAATAATCAGGATTAAAAGTCAGTGGCTTTCAAGCGATCATTAGAGTTGAACAGGTAGGGTCCATAACATGCAGGCAGAACAGTTGAAAACTGGAACAGGCAGCAAGGTCAGGTGGACTGGAGACAGCAAGGACGTCATCATGCCCGGTTGCCGTGACGTATGGTCCTTAGGCTCGGTTCTCAGAGAGAGAGAAAGAAAGAGAGAACGAGAGAATTTAGAGAGAGCATACTTAAATTCACACACGGACACGAGATAAGAATAGGAGAAGTACTCACAGGTCTAACAACTGACCTAGCCCCCGACACAATAAACTATGCGCAGCATAATACTGGAGGGCGTGACAGGAGGCGGTCAGGAGACACTGTGGCCCCATCCGATGATACCCCGACAAGGCCAAACAGGAAGGATATAACCCCACCCACTCTGCCAAAGCACAGCCCCACACCACTAAGGATATCTTTCAACCACCAACTTACAATCCTGAACAAGGCCGAGTATAGCCACCAAAGACTCCTCCCCACAGCACAAACCAAGGGGGCGCCAACCCAGACGGAAGATCACGTCAGTAACTCAACCCCTCAAGTGACGCACCCTTCTAGGGACGGCATGAAAGAGCACCAGTAACCAGTGACTCAGCCCGTAATAGGGTTAGGGGCAGAGAATCCCAGTGGAGAGAGGGGAACCGGCAGCAGAACAGCAAGGCGGTTCGTCTCCAGAGCACTTTCGTTCACCTTCACACTCCCGGGCCAGACTACACTCAATCATATGACCTACTGAAGAGATAGTCTTCAGTAAGACTTAAAGGTTGAGACCGAGTCTGCGTCTCTCACATGGGTAGGCAGACTATTCCATAAAAATTGAAGTCTATAGGAAAAGCCCTGCCTCCCGCTGTTTGCTTAAAAATTCTAGGACAATTAGAGGCCTGCGTCTTGTGACCGTAGCGTACGTGTAGGTATGGTACGGCAGGACCAAACTCGGAAAGATAGGTAGGAAGCAAGCCCATGTTACACGCTTTATAGCGTTACAGTAAACCTTGAAATCAGCCCTTGCCTTAACAGGAAGCCAGTGTAGGGAGGCTAGCACTGGAGTAATGTGATCAAATTTCTTGGTTCTAGTCAAGGATGCTAGCAGCCGTATTTAGCAATAACTGAAGTTATTTGTTCTTTATCCGGGTAGCCGGAAAGTAGAGCATTGCAGTAGTCTAACCCTAGAAGTAACAAATGCATGGATTAATTTTTTCTGCATCATTTTTGCAGAAAATTTCTGATTTTGCAATGTTATGTAGATGGAAAAAGCTGTCCTTGAACACGTCTTGATATGTTCGTCAAAAGAGAGATCAGGTTCAAGAGTAACGCCATGGTCCTTCACAGTTTATTTGAGACGACTACAACCATCAAGATTAATTGTCAGATTTAACAGAGATCTCTTTGTTCTAGGACCTGAACAAGCATCTCTGTTTTTGTCCGAGTTAAAAGTAGAAATTTGCAGCCATTCCACTTCTTATGTCTGAAACACAGGCTTCTAGCGAGGGCAATTTTGAGCTTCACATGTTCATTGAATGTACAGCTGTGTGTCATCCGCATAGCAGTGAAGTAATATACTTTTTCGAAAACATCCCAAGAGGTAAAATATATAGTGAAAACAATAGTGGTCCAAAACGGAACCTTGAGGAACACCGAAATGTACAGTTGATTGTCAGAGGACAAACCATTCACAGAGACAACTGATATCTTTCCGACAGTTAAGATCTAAACCAGGCCAGAACTTGTCCGTGTAGACCAATTGGGGTTCCAGTCTCTCCAAAAGAATGTGGTGATCGAGTGTCAAAGGCAGCACTAAGGTCTAGTAGCACGAGGACAGATGCAGGCCTCGTCTGACGCCATTTAAAAGGTCATTTACCACCTTCACAAGTGCAGTCTCAGTGCTATGATGGGTTCAAAACCAGACGAGCATTTCGTAACATTGTGTCTTCAGGAAGGCAGTGGTTGCTGCGCAACAGCTTTTTCAAAGATTTTTGAGAGCAATGGAAGATTCGATATAGGCCGATAGTTTTTTATATTTCTGGGTCAAGGTTTGGCTTTTTCAAAGAGGCTTATATTACTGCCACTTTTAGTGAGTTGGTTCGACACATCCGGTGGATAGAAGCCGTTTATTATGTTCAACATATGAGGGCCAGCAACAGGAAGCAGCTCTTCAGTAGTTTAGTAGGAATAGATCCAGTATGCAGCTAGAAGGTTTAGAGGCATGATTATTCATCATGTGTCAAGAGTATAGTTACTATAAACACTTGAGTGTCTCCCTTGATCCTAGGTCCTGGCAGAGTTGTGCAGACTCAGGACAATTGAGCTTGGAGGAATACGCAGATTAAAGAGGAGTCCATAATTTGCTTTCTAATGATCATGATCTTTTCCTCAAAGAAGTCATGAATTATTACTGCTGAGTGAACCATCCCTCTGGGGAATCCTGCTTTTAGTTAGCTTTGCAACAGGCATTATTTATTATAATTTTTTTTTTTTTTTTTTCCTCAATTAATTGGAAAAGTAGGATGAGTCGAGCAGCAGTGAGGGCTTCGGTACTGCCAAGGTACTGTCTTTCCAAGCTAGTCGGAAGACTTCCAGTTTGGTGTGGCCATTTCCGTTCCAATTTTCTGGAAGCTTGCTTCAAAGCGGGTATTTCTGTGTACCAGGAGCTAGTTTCTTATGACAAATGTTTTTCGTTTTTAGGGGATGCAACTGCATCTAGGGTATTGCGCAAAGGTTTAAATTGAGTCCTCAGTTAGGTGGTTAACTGATTTTGTCCTCTACGTCCTTGGGTAGGCAGAAGGAGTCTGGAAGGGCGATCAAGGAATTTTTGTGTTGTCTGAGAATTTATTATAGCACGATTTTGATCTCCTTGGTTGGGGTCTGAGCAGATTATTTGTTTGTGCGATTGCACGTAATAAAATGGTGGTCCGACAGTCCAGGATTATGAGGAAAAACATTAAGATCACAAACATTATTTCCATGGGACAAAACTAAGTCCAGAGTATGACTGTGGCAGTGAGTAGGTCCAGAGACATGTTGGACAACAACCCACTGAGTCGATGAGTGCTCCGAAAGACTTTTGGAGTGGTCTGTGGACTTCCATCCATGAATATAAATCACCAAAAATTAGAATATGATCTGCTATGACTACAAGGTCTGATAGGAATTCAGGGAACCAGAGAGAAACGCTGTATATGGCCAGGAGCCTATTAAACAGTGGCTATAAAAAGTGATTGGAGTAGGCTGCATAGATTTCATGACGAGAAGCTCAAAAGACGAAAACGTCATCATTTTTTTTTTGTAAATTGAAATTTGCTATGCGTAAAATTTAGCATACACTCCGCCTTTGCGGGATGCACGGGGGATGGTCACTAGTGTAACCAGGAGGTGAGGCCTCATTAACACAGTAAATTCATCAGGCTTAAGCCATGTCAGTCAGGCCAATCACATCAAGATTAGATCAGTGATTAGTTCATTGACTATAACTGCCTTTGAAGTGAGGGATCTACATTAAGTAACCTATTTTGAGATGTGAGTATCACGATCTCTTTCATAATGCAGGAATGGAGGAGGTCTTACCTAATGAGATTGCTAAGGCGAACACCCTCATGTTGTTTTGCCCAACTAGGTCGAGGCACAGACACAGCTCAATGGTGGGATGGTGAGCTGACTACACTGACTGGCTATGGCAGATCCACTAAGCTCGGCAGTTGGCTAACAGCCTGCTGCCTGGCCTGCACCCTATTATCTTGTGGAGCAGTAGGAGTTAGAGCCCTATCTTATGTTGTAGATAAGATGAGAAGCACCCTCCAGCTAGGATGAGTCCGTCACGTCCTCAGCAGGTGCAGGCTTGGTCCTGTTGTGGGTGAGTCCCAGAAAGAGGGCCAATTATCTACAAATTCTATCTTTTGGGAGGGGCAGAAAACAGTTTTCAACCAGCGATTGAGTTGTGAGACTTTGCTGTAGAGCTCGTCACTCCCCTAACTGGAGAGGGTCAGACAATTACTCGATGCCGACACATCTTTCAGCTGATTACAGGCTGAAGCTATGTTGCGCTTGGGACCTCTGACTGTTTCATCCTAACATCGTTGGTGCGCGACGTGGATAACAAAATTTTCTATACTCTCTACACTCGCCAGTTTTAGCTTTAGCCGCAGCACATCTTCAGATTAGCCTAACGTCGGTAGCCCTGCCCCCTGTAAACAGTGTATGATCGCTGGGTGATTCGTTTTAAGTCTAATACTGCGGGTAATGGAGTCGCCAATGACTAGGGTTTTCAATTTGTCAGAGCTAATGGTGGGAGCCTTCGGCGTCTCAGACCCCGTAACGGGAGGAGTAGAGACAAGAGAAGACTCCGCCTCAGACTCCGACTCGCTACTCATTGGGGAAACCGGTGAAAGTTTCTGTCGGCTGAATGAGCGACACCGGTTGAGCCTTCCAACAGCATTCCCTCCAGAAGCCATGAGAAAATGTCCGGCTGCGGGGACAGTGCGGGGGGGATTTATACTAACGTTACTATCTGTACTTATAGTGGCACAGACGCTGTTTCACCCTTTCCTACACTGAAATTACCCTTGCCTAACGATGCGCTGAAGCTGGGCTTGCAGCACAGCTATCCTCGCCGTTAGGCGATCATTCTCCTGTATATATGAGTACAGCGAATGCAGTTAGAAAACTCAGTTAAAGTTACTACTTGCTTCGGCTGTTGAAGTGGTCTGACGAACCATGTCCAAATAAAGCGTCCGAGTGAAAAGTTGAATGAGGGAAAAGTTGTGATGGAAAAACAAAAATATAAACGTAAAGTTGTCAGCTAGCAAAGCAAAGCTAGCAAAGTAAGTGGCACACAAGCGCACAGCAAAACGCACAGCAACACGTCTGCAAATTCAAGAGGAAGAAACCATGCAGGCGCGACACAAAACGCAGAAATACAAATATAATTAATGCCTACCTTTGACGAGCTCTGTTGTTTGCACTCCAAATGTCCATAAACATCACAAATGGTCCTTTTGTCGATTAATTCCGTCGGTATATATACCAAAATGTCCATATATTTGGCGCGTTTGATCCAGAAAAACACTGGTTCCAACTTGTGAAACTGACTACAAAAATATCTCAAAAGTTACCTGTAAACTTGACAAAACATTCAAATACTTTGTAATACAACTTTGGTATTTTTTTACGTAAATAATTGCTAAAATTGAAGACGGGCTGATCTGTGTTCAATACAGGATTAAAACAAACTGTAGCTAGCCTTCTATCATGCGCCTCTAAAAACAGGACACAACAAGTGACCCTGATTCAAAATGGCCGTACTTCTTCATTACACAAAGCAAAACCCTCAAACAATTTCTAAAGACTGTTGACATCCAGTGGAAGCGGTAGGAACTGCAAGAAGGTCAATTAGAAATCTGTATTCCCAATGAAAATCCATTGAACAGAGTGACCTCCAAAAAAATTAAATCTGAATGGTTTGTCCTCGGGATTTCGCCTGCTAAATAAGTTATGTTATACTCACAGACATGATTCAAACCGTTTTAGGAACTTCAGAGTGTTTTCTATCCAAATCTACTAACAATATGCATATCTTATCTCCTGGGGATGAGTAGCTGGCAGTTGAATTTGGGTATGCTTTTCATCCAAACGTGAAAATGCTGCCCCCTATCCTAGAGAAGATGAACCATAACACAGTGAGAGAATCTGTTTACGGTGATTTATTGAATTACCCACTTACTAACATATATGGCTGTGAATCTTCCTTCACTTGCTGATTTAAATTTTCACATTTCTGGCTTCTCCATGTTAAGCATTAGACCCATGATTGAGTCATTAATACAGCCACATCTACCTGACTCTCTCTCCTGCTAATTTACCTCTTAATCCCAAATCAGGCATATTAATAGGCTGCATTCAYCATTACCGTTCATTCATCAATCTCGGCTGCTCACATTTGTTTTGCATCGTAAGGATAGTGCCATCTAATGGGCCAGCTTTTACATCCAACACCGTATGACAACAAGCACAGAGTCAGCAAGTCTGTGCTTTCAACATACCAGCATCCTGGTGATATCATCATATTCTGTATTCTTCTCCCAAGAGTTACAGTATATAACGTGTCCAAATGATACAAGCTGCTATATCTTCCTCTAGTCCTCTACCTCCACTATCTCGCTGTCTTCTCTCTCTGCCTCTCTCCTATGCATCCTCTCTACTTCAAGGGCATCCCTGTCCTATGCTATAACACTGAGTGAAGCATAGGGAGCGACATATTTTCAGCAGTTACATACACACACACACACACAAGGTCACCCAGCCCTCCACTAGATTTCTGCCAGTGTGGTAAACACCTAGGATAGGAAAGATAGATGCAGTGTTGCCCTACCATTTCTCCCACTGGTCTTCCATCCACCCTTTCTCTCTTTCCCCTCCGGAGTCCATGCTGCAAGTGAGGGCATCCACAGAGGAGAGGAGAAGGAGAAAAGGGGCAGGAGGAGGGGTGCTCAGCTGGGTCGATAGGATAGGCATACAATTCAAAGCCCTATTCTGGTTATCCCTCCTTCCTCCTGTCACCCTAAATGTTCCTGAGCCCAGAATGGGAATATAGGAGTATTGTCGTTAGCAGCGGCAGGAGCAGCCAGCGCAAAGTGCTATTAGGTAACCGACTCCTCTCMTCTCCTTTCCCACGAGAGCCTTTTTTRGAATCATCAATGTTTACACTGTCCCGCATGTGCATCAGATGTACTATACGAGAGTAGATAGAGAGAAATCATTGTAGGATGGCTTGGCTGGGCTGAGAAGAGACCTCTCCAAAACACATCCCTCTTCAATTATTCATGGAGCAGACATGCTCGGGTTATTCTCATCCTCTCTTTCTCAATATCCCTCTCCCTTTCCTCTTTTCCTTCTCTCTCCCCTTTTCTCTAAACAAGATGGATGAAAGGAGACAGGAGGATCTGTTTCATCTCCAGAAGAGGGTGTGTACACGCCAGTAACCCTGACCTTCATGCCACCTTCATGCCTTCTACAAAACTGTGTGTGTGTTTGTCATATTTTTTTGGAACACAGAAGGCGTACCAAGCACCATGTATATTGTTGAAATATTACATGTTGTGTATAATATACCTGATCATTGATTTATTATTTGGGATATTATTGTGCCTTAGTGTACCTTAGTATATGGCTCCCACTTTTGCAAATTCATTGCACTGTGGCAAGTACAGAATACATGGAGGAAGTTAGGCCTTGTGTAGTAGGAGTCCTAGCTAGACGCAGGAGCAGCAAATTCTTTTGAAAATATAATTTCACATAATCTATGATCTATATTAATCAGAGAATACTTTTGTTTGGTTATTTAAAGGAAGAGAAATCCTATTTCTGTTGCATCATATCCCTGGATCTCTGTGCTCTTTGCCTTTTGGSAACTTTGTAGACTGTATGCGTCAGAAACAACTTCCGCTTCAGCTTGGGCAGTGACTACGTCAGCAAGGTAAAGAAGTCACTACAACCAAGTCAAAATAATCCGTAAAGGATATTTATCAGGAAGGAAGATCGGCTACGGACACACGCTGGATACAGTTGTAACTTTCTATTTCATTCGGGAACGCAAGGACAGCTCAATGGAAAGACTTCAACTCCTAGAATTCGCTTGCCAGAAAATACCAACCCTACTGTTATGATTGTTCACACTGAGCTGTACTGGGGTTGAAACTCAATCATGGTTACGTTAAGACAGCGCGGAGCACGAGATATGGGTCGGAAACATACCTTAATGCCAGGGTTTTTTCTGCCATTTAAAATCTTGGGCGGCCACCTAAGCATTTTTTCGCCCAATTAAACAAAATGCTGAAAATCCGCCCACAAAAACCATATTAACTCCATCAGAAATTACGCATAAAATGTCTATGCAATACAGTGATCTCCCTAGCAGAAGGCGGTGCTGGTGCGCACGTCATCTATGGAAAATAAAGTTCAAGACGATACACAWCATTTCTGTGTCACCAGAGGATTTTAGTTCCACAGATCAATTATTAGACTGTATTAGTGATTTAAATATTTGGATGGCTCAACTTCCTCCAGCTAAATCAAGACGAGCAAGATAAAGCACAAGGTAAAAAACCTAGGTTGTCATGTTAGATTCTGAACTCAATTTCAAATCACACGTTATGAATGTGACCAAAATAGCTTTTTACCACCTCAGGAACATTGCCAAGGTGTGGCCGTTTCTATCTCAGGCTGATACAGAGAGACTCATACATGTTTTTATTACAAGCAGGCTTGACTACTGTAATGCTTTCCTGTCTGGTCTATCCAAGAAAGCCATTGGTCAACTGCAAAAAGTCCAGAATGCTGCAGCACGGGTACTGACCAAGACCAGACGGAGAGCACACATTACACTGGTTTTAATTGTGCACCCCAATACATATTAGATATGCTWTTTAYTTATGTACACAGTAGGTCCCTCAGGTCCTCTTGCACTGGCCTTTTAACTATTCCAAAGCCTAGAACCAAAAGGCATGGAGAGGCAGCCTTTAGTTACAATGTCCCCAGTCTCTGGAATAGCCTGCCAGAGAACCTGAGGGAGTCTGAAASGGTGGACATATTTAAAAGAGATTTTACAACACACCTTTCTACTAGCTGGTAAATTCGCTCTGGCTATCTACTCCGATTTCAGACCACGGGTAAGATAGTCTAGCTAGATACGTTTTCATATATTACACATTTCTAATGTTGACGAAGTATTTTCATTTCAAGTTAGAGTTTACTGTTAGCTAGCTAGTTGTTGGACAAGTCTGAGAGCKCTCACTTTGAGGTACATCACTTCAGCAGACAATGCTCTCATTAGGCCTACGTGCAGTAGACTTAGCTAGCTCTTGCAAATTATTTGACAGAGATACCAAGTACAAAGGCAAAATCTTTACCTCTCAAAGCAAGAGGCCAAGATTGGAAGCTACGGTAAGGTGACCATGAATACATTTGTGAATATAATGTTTATCTAAACTTCTACTTCATTCTAATAATTGCTTTTTACAATGTAAGAATTTATTATGTTTGGAAAATGAACTGTTAGTACTAGTGAGCAAGTCACAGACTCAGGATYAAGTTATTGAGGAGGAGGAGCAGGCTGAGGGAACATAGATTGGGCCAGAGAGACAGTGGTGAGCAACAAGTCTTCATTTAGGGACTTGATCAGCATAGATAATAAATCCAAAATATTATTTGTGACTATGTAAGTAGCTTATAAAGCCTTTAATAGGTATTATTAGCAATTTATTAGCAATTTATTCACTGTTTTCCTATTTTCACACTTCAAGTAATGTATTACTAGTTTTTTGTTAGTAACCTTAAGTGGTGTAAAGTACTTAAATAAAGTTGTTTTGGGGGGTATATGTACTTTACTTTACTATTCATATTTTTGACTACTTTTGCATTTACTTCACTACATTCCAAAAAAAATAATAATGTACTTTTTACGCCATACAAAGTACTCGTTATATTTTTATGCTTAGTAGGACAGGAAAATGGTCAAATTCACATACTTATCAAGAGAACATAGATGCCAGCTTCCACCCCAAGCCGTAAGACTGCTGAACAGTTAAACAAATGGCTTCCCGGACTATTTGCATTGACCCTGTCATMATGTGACTATCATTAATGTGATGACTGCTTTTTATCGAATAATTACCTACTACGTTTAATTATTACTTGATTAAATTAATTATGTAACAATTAACTGTTTAGGTATCTGGGGCACCATGGGAAAAGTTTGTTTAATGAGTTACCATTTCCAAAATTAACTCAAGAATATATAAATATCCTACCAGTCATCAATGAATAATTTCCTCATATCAGTCTCATTTTGAACGGTGTAGACTCCGCAAATCTGCACAAACCCGGGTCTCACTGATCATTCTGTACCACACAAGTTTATTTCATTATTTATTTACTAACAAGCTAAATGATAGCATAAGATACACACACAGTATAGGTTATTGATTAGAAACGTAATACGATGACAACGGGTCCCTAGCGGACCAACACATTAATGACATGTGTTACACAAGATGGAGACTTAAAGAGAGAGAGAGCAAAAGCGTGAGAGAGAAAGAGAAACAACAATTGGATATGTTTGTAAACTACACTTAGTTTAGCCCTAATACCTTGCCCCGAACTGCCGCTCTTATGGGTAAGAAGTAATGCATGTATTTACATGTTGAAGGTCTTCGTCAGGTATCTCTGTCGGGCCCAGGCCTTCGTGGGCCTGAATCCGCTTGGTGATGAGGGTTCGACAGAGGCCTTGTTCTTTGGATGGCCCTCTCCTTTGTCTGGATTAAGTCTCTGATTGTCCTTCTTAGTTGTCTGTTTACTTGCACTCGTTCTGGAAGAGTGGTCTCCTTGAGGACAGTGTCGATGAGCCGTGTCGATGATCCCAGAGTGGTAATGAAAGCCGTGTAGACAAACAATGATTTGGAGAGAATAACCGGATGGTCCTGCTTAAAGGYGGTGAATAGTTTTTGAAAACATTTACAAATGTTCAAAATTTMACCCTTGGGTCTTGACTTGATGTGCATTTGCAATATGAAAATTTACTGTGGAGCGCGCTCGCCTTCTATTGGATTTTTMCTGTGTGACATTTGCCATAAGCTTTGAATGAAATGCCATCCATTTAAGTGGTATAGTACATTGTGTATATGTTTCGTACGGTGCCAATATGTTCCCATTTATTTTCGTCCATTTCAGGAGGGTCTTCCTTTACATAAACAAGGTCTAAATCATGTTTGATGCAATTGGTAAGTAAAATCTACTGCAGTACTGGGTAGTCGGGATGATAGGAACATTATGGACAATTTTCAGCAAGTTGCAACCATGAAATACAGTTAAACAGTTTTCCATAAACAAGGTCTAAAACATATTTGATGCCAATTGGTAAGTACAATCTACTGCAGTACTGGGTAGTCGGATGATAGGAACACTATGGACAATTTTCAGCAAGTTGCAACCATGAAATACAATTATAAACAGTTTTCCATAAACAAGGTCTAAATCATGTTTGATGCACTTTGTAAGTAAAAATGTGTGCAGTACTGGCTAGTCAAGATGATAGGAACACTGTGGACAAATTTTAGCAAGTTGCAACCATGAAATACAGTTATAAACAGTTTTCCATAAACAAGGTCTCAAATCAAATCAAATCAAATTTTATTTGTCACTACACATGGTTAGCAGATGTTAATGCGAGTGTAGCGAAATGCTTGTGCTTCTAGTTCCGACAATGCAGTAATAACCAACAAGTAATCTAACCTAACAATTCCACAACTACTACCTTATACACACAAGTGTAAAGGGATAAAGAATATGTACATAAAGATATATGAATGAGTGATGGTACAGAACGGCATAGGCAAGATGCAGTAGATGGTATAGAGTACAGTATATACATATGAGATGAGTAATGTAGGGTATGTAAAATAAAGTGGCATAGTTTAAAGTGGCTAGTGATACATGTATTACATAAAGATGGCAAGATGCAGTAGATGATATAGAGTACAGTATACATATACATATCGAGATGAGTAATGTAGGGTATGTAAACATTATATTAAGTGGCATTGTTTAAAGTGGCTAGTGGTACATTTTTACATAATTTCCATCAATTTCCATTATTAAAGTGGCTGGAGTTGAGTCAGTATGTTGGCTGCGGCCACTAAATGTTAGTGGTGGCTGTTTAACAGTCTGATGGCCTTGAGATAGAAGCTGTTTTTCAGTCTCTCGGTCCCTGCTTTGATGCACCTGTACTGACCTCGCCTTCTGGATGATAGTGGGGTGAACAGGCAGTGGCTTGGGTGGTTGTTGTCCTTGATGATCTTTATGGCCTTCCTGTGACATCGGGTGGTGTAGGTGTCCTGGAGGGCAGGTAGTTTGCCCCCGGTGATGCGTTGTTTGATGCAATTGGTAAGTAAAATCTACTGCAGTACTGGGTAGTTGGGATGATAGGAACACTGTGGACAATTTTCAGCAATTTGCAACCATGAAATAAAGTTATAAACAGTTTTCCATAAACAAGGTCTAAAACAAGTTTGATGCACTTTATAAGTAAAAATGTGTGCAGTACTGGGTAGTCAGGATGATAGAATTATAATGGACAATTTTCAGCAAGTTGCAACCATGAAATAAAGTTATAAACAGTTTTCCATAAACAAGGTCTAAAACATGTTTGATGCACTTTATAAGTAAAKAAGTGTYCAGTACTGGCTAGTCAAGATGATAGGWACACTGTGGACAATTTTAGCAAGTTGCAACCATGAAATACAGTTATAAACAGTTTTCCATAAACAAGGTCTAAATCATGTTTGATGCACTCTGTAAGTAAATGTTTTGCAGTACTGTTTAAACTAGARGATAGGAACACMGTGGACAATTTTCAGCAAGTTGCAACCATGAAATACAGAAATAAACAGTTTTCCATAAACAAGGTCTAAATCATGTTTGATGCACACATTTTCCTCCAGGTAACCATTATGTAGATTTTGATCTGTCCCTTAGTAACCACAGAGAGCTTCGTTCACCCCAGTCAATAAGGGACATAGGCTACCACAGTAGAAGGAGTGCTAAGGGCACCCCCTAAAAAATCTGAATTTGTATTTATTTATAATAAAAAATAAGGCACTTGGCTACATTTTTGACTGTGATTTTTGACTGTGATTGGTCCCATTGTCCCTGCCTTGCAGCTTCCACAGGGACGAGCACCGCAAACCGCGCCGCCCGGATAGAATCCCTCCGCACTAGTGTTCCATGTGTTCTATTATGAAAATGCATTTACTTTCTGGCAAATGGCCACCAAGTTCTGTGTCTGTGATCATTGTTCATTGTTTAGAAAATCTACATTGTTTAAAAAAATGACTTGTACGCAATTGAGAAGAACTGTAAATCACGGCTTATATTATACCTAGGATAATGTGTCTCATTTTGAAAACAAAAACATGGGCCATGCTTCAGATCTCACTACCAGCTGATTGTGCACCGGACCTCTCCATTGTGGACCAAGCATCCGGAGAGAGACAGAAAAGAGCCATTTGGAAGTTTGGGAAAGTGTGGAAGTACTCCATGCCTTCCATGGGAGCTAAGAAGGGAGAGAGAAAAAAGAATACAAAACTAATTTTTGCTAAAATAAGGCAGGTTCAGGTATGGCATAAACCATCCCATGGTTTATGGTGATGACCAACAGAGGGAGAGATTTGCTTTGATTTTGGGCCAAGTAAATGACAAGTAGGACCACAATGGTGGTTAGTGACAAGTGGAAAGTGGCAATTAAAATGTAGTGTCCTGGACAGAGGTTAACAGTATTACTAGGAGTGTGTGTCATGTTGGCTCAGAGCTTACCAAACACACTATATGAAGAATAAAGTACAGTGTAATGGATATTGAATGTAGAATGTAAAGGGCAAACAATTATTGACACATTGCGTTGGCTATGAGATGGATTGTCAAAACTTGAATAATACTGGATGTCCTCGATGCTTTGAGAGAAATCAGAATCAGTTCCAATATTGAAATGAAAAAGATATCTTGGTGCAATATCAACACAATTTATTATGAGTTGTAAAACCTGACATATTACAAAATCAAGACACTGGCATTTCACAAGCATGGGAACTGCCATCAACATTACATTCAAGATTATTAATATAACTGARAGTGATGAACATCTCATTCTTTTTCACACCATTTCAATTTTCCACCACACTTGACKCCTGAACATGGCAACATTCAATAATTGAATGACCTAATTGTCTTTCCCAGAGTTCATGATCTGGGTTCATTTTGTTATTAAAGGGATACAGATGTGTAGTATAAAAACGTTTATTTGAAATGTTAGAAAATAGACCACTCTATAATGCCATCATCTGATCATATGTGTGTATTACAACTCAAATACTATGGACTGTTCAATAGCCTACCGGGAAAGGGAAAGAGGGATACCTAGTCAGTTGTCCAACTGAAWGTATTCAACTGAGATGTGTCWTTCGCATTTAACCCAACCCCTCTGAATCAGAGAGGGGCTGCCTAAATCGACATCCACATCTTCGGRGCCTTTGCTCAGGGGCAGAACGACCTTCCGGTAACTGGCCCAACGCTCTAACCACTAGGCTAACTACTGGCYTCAACACACAAGAAACAAGGTGAAAGGGAAAGAATACCACACATAAACTGTTACATTTACTAATCCAATACGTATGACAAGTTGCCTTAGTTAGGTTAAGCATAGGACAATACATACATTTGTTAATCTGTCGTCAAACTATTCAGATTTAATATCATTTTCTGCATTTGATAGCATTAAATCTGTCCCATTATCCCTTGCATCAGTGGCCTTATTATTTCCTTACACCATGTACATTCCTGAACCAGTCAGCTCAAATACAACTTACAATGAATTATTGATGCCATARACAATTCCAATAGATCTGGCACTGTCATATTGATGCTCCAGCAGATCAATATATTGTTGTTAAACACCAGACAATGAACACTTGGAAGCAGAGAACCTTTAAAATATTTAATGCACAATGCTTCAAAACGTTGGTGGGTCATCAGAGTACCATCCTGTCTCTGTATGGTTATAAGCTTGTTATAAGTTATGTTATAAGCTTACAGCGGTTACTACTAATAATAGTACAGAACCTAACTGTCAAGATGACACCATTATGTATTCTACTAATTGTATTTTACAGTAACACTACCATTGCTATGCTAGCTACAAAATGTATTGTGGCAAATATTGTAGTAATTAACTACTTTGGTAGTGAACAGATACAATCATATGKCCTTGAATAGCAAATAAGGTAGTATTTGCTAGTAAAAATCACATTTGGGAGTCGGTTCAGTCAAAACATTTAACACAAAGATTAGGAGCATTAACATGATTAGTGGAATCAGCATAAATGCACTGTTTCACAATCAGTCTTATCTTTTGCTCTCCACAAAAATTATACATGTTAATAACATTTTGGACAGGCTAAATGAGAATTTAAAGGCATTTCATGTACCAAAGTATCACATTCTTCTGCAACAAATACATGTTTTGTGCAGAGGTACCGAAACTGAAAGATGGAACAATATCAATATTTGGCTACACATGTACTTCATTGTCAAAAAATTCAAGTTGTCACTTTAATTAAAAACAGCCAAGACACAATTTAACTTAAGTAGAAGTAGGATTATGTGTTGACTGCTGTCCCAACTTGTCTTTCAGAGATTATAAAGTAATCAATCTGAAATGTTATAAATCTGTTCATAACATAGCACAAAAATAAATACAATTGTCATARATGCATTATTATTACCACTATTGTTGATAACATTATAATTATATAAATAATATCATAATATATTGTTCATATTACTATATSACTTGATTATATATGATTCATAAGTCACTATACGCATAACATAATGGTAAACTGGACTTCTTTATTTTTCCCACACCTTATTTCAACCAGTTTGCCAGTTGTGTAAACCCTACCAAAAGGACACTACTCTGTGACAKTCATGAGCTATGCAGCTGTTCCTTTTGGTCTATCAATAAATAGATACGGGATACAAACATTGATTTTGATCATTCATATATGTATTCTCCTCTCATGTTCCAGTTAGTTTAAGGTCCTTGATGGTGTAATCCAGTGCAAGAAATGATGTCTAACTTATGTTGATACAAATGGACAACACCTACTTTAAATGAGTTCAAAATGGATTATCACACAAAATYAAATATTTCAAAGACACCTGATTGCAACAAGTGCATTCCAACTGGCGTGTTACCCATTAAAAATTCTTCTTCAACCTCATTCTGAAAGGTCAGACAATGGAATGCTTAGAATCAGCACCCTTATCAAAATGAGGAGCATTTTATAGATGGTTGATAAGACTTCAGAACACCATGACTGAGTCTGCCACTTGTCACCTGTGGGAAAGCCAGAGGGTGTTTTATCTAGTTGATCGGAATCTGGGAGCTGGGAGCTCTCATGGACATATAGGTTATGGTTATTCCTTTCCAGACATATAGTACATACAATACAAAAACAACTTCACAGACTTCGAGGCACCAGCATAATTATTTTTAATGTGAGTATGAGGTCCCTACGAATTTGATGAAAAGCTTTATGCTTCCTCAAGGTTAACAAACGCAGACTGATGAAGAAGAATATAAGAAAATGGAAGAAAGCAATGTAGCCTGAAAATCAATGAGGAAASATATTCAGCTACAATGGAAGTACTATCTCATTGTGAGTTACCATTGTGAAAGTATACAGAAGGGCAAGAAATGCAACATTAAAAACAAAAATGTCTCACAAAGTAAGGTAAAAATCCACTGAGGTTGTTGTATGTCATTTCAGCAAGCCATGACACCCACCATCTCAGAATGGTCTGAAATCATTTAATTMCTMTAGTTAGAAACAGATAAGATTAGTATTCCTGCAATATTATTTTGTTGAAATATAATTTGATCTCTGAGTAATTATGCTAATTGATTGCACACAAATTGGCCATTTAAATTTATCGATTCCTCATGTCTCACTCCTTTTTAGAAAAAAGTTTGGTCCAAATCGGACGTTAGGTAGTARAATTATTGAATATTATATGAARCATATAATATTCAATAAATATAGTACCTAACATCCGATTTGGACCAAACRTTTTTCTAACAAGGAGTAAGACATGATGAATCGAAAGAAACTARCAAAAGCCACCCACGGACACCACACACCCCACACCAATCCTCCCCTAATAAAGAGTAAACATTATTAGTTCTCTATGTCTGACGAATAGTATGGAGCTGTGACTCAGTGTATTGTTTCTTCATCCTATGTAATYTATTCTCAGTGAATTTGGTTATGTTTTTTTCTTCCTGTTCAGAGAAATTAATAATTTAAGTTAGGTTWATGTCCCATCCTACATCTTGATTTTACAATGTTCTGACCACTAGATGGTGCTGTTCCTACTTGTAGTTCTTTTTTTTCTGAATCCTCCCTCATTGTTAAAGGGATTGTTCACCCAAATTACATATTGGTTTGCTTACCCTGTAAGCAATTTAGGGACAAGGTATGACAGCAACCCATGTTTTGGTTTTGTTTATCTGGCCGTGTTTGAAATGCTAACTTTTTAGCATTTGTGGCACAAATCCAATGCAAGTCAATGGTACCTATATTAGCATTTCCGAGCTTCATATCTAAATCATCTGTCTGTAACATTACAGCTTGAGATACTTCAGAATGATTTGGACATGAAGCATGAAAATGCTAATACAGGTACCATTGACTTGCATTGGAGTTGTGTAACAAATGCAAAAAAGCATTTGAATCAGTGGACAACAAAACCAACACATGGACTGTTTAATTTATTTTTTCAAAGACTGCTTACAGGTAAGGAAACCAAATCRAATTTTGTAATTTAGGTGAACTGTCCCTTTAACATGAAGTGGGGGAGTAATTCTTTTTTTAAAAGCTATCCTGGAGATTAGGGTCTATGATTATTGAATAAAATGGCCAATTTGGGTGGAAATTAGCTTAATTTCTAAGAGTTCAAATTATATTTCAACAAAATATTGTTGCAGGAACGCTAATCTTATCTGTTCCCTAACAGAAACACTTCCAGTACAATCTGAGACGGTGGGTGTCGAAATCCTCTTTCTTGTGKTTTTTGAGATGGAACGACCCACTGATGTCTTAGTATGAGAGCAATGATATAGAGCCCATGTTCATGTAAATAAAGTGTAATTCAGASTCCACAGCAACAGAGCAGCAGTCTGTAGTCCAGCCCAACAGAGCTCTTCCCCCAAATTCTAGACCAACACTGCTCGGCTCCCATATGCAGCTCCCATTCAACTGACTGCGATGACAGACAGATAAATTGCTTGCGCTGCGCTGAGGATTTGAAAAGTATGAAAGCCAACGGTACAATCTGTATTCCAWTTTGTTTAAATATGCCATTCAATTGAGAAAACTGACAACTATCAAAGCGGAATCAAGCAAATTAGCATGGCCTAACTGATGTAAACACAGTATGCATTGTTTCATTCAAAATACGGATGTCCTGATATAGATCAACTCATGCCATATCAGCTATCAAAAACAAAATATAACACGAACACATTTGGAAAGGAATGATGTTGGCTATCCATGAGAGCTCAGCGAATTCACTCAAAGTGCTTTGCTGTCCTAGGTTTCTGTTGACGACCAGCTCAGGACGCTAGGCTGCAACATAGCAGTAGTGGATTCCATGGCTTGGTTTTATTAATKGTTTATTATTAACTCCACACTAAAGGTGTCGCCCATCTCGTCTATTGCTTTCTAGACTCTGTGTTCTTCCCTGGGCACGGGCTCTCACATCTGGAGAGGTGAGAACGGG
Organism: Salvelinus sp. IW2-2015; assembly: GCF_002910315.2. Taxonomy (NCBI): domain Eukaryota; kingdom Metazoa; phylum Chordata; class Actinopteri; order Salmoniformes; family Salmonidae; genus Salvelinus; species Salvelinus sp. IW2-2015. The sequence continues at coordinate 44,849 of NW_019945161.1, forward strand.
TAGAAGGGATACTGGGCCTCATCTTCATCCACAAAAAAGCACTGGAAGTAAGGCATCTCATCTGAAAATGATCCAGAGTACAATAAAAAAAGAGACAATCCACTTCCCATCATTAGCTTATAAATCATTTGTGAAGCATTTATGTTGGCCTTATACTGCACAGGGCTTATGAAGGCCTTATAAGTTATACTTGGTTAAAAGTGTAACTTGCATGCGATCCATAGACTGCTCTTAAAATATAATATTTGGAGTGCTACCGTGTGAAAATAATATTTACCTTCTGTGGCGAAGGGGTCTGTTAAAACAGGCTCTGCTGTTGAAGAAAGAGGTCATGATTTTAATGTCACGATGATCAATGTTTCAATGAGTCTAGACGTTCTTGAGAAAACACAGACTTGAGCTAATTGTTTTGAGGATGGAAACTTCTGTAAGTTTTGTTTTGGAAAGAAGAGGTGTGGAAAGAATGAAAAGGTGGTCGGGGGTGGCATAACTTGCAGGACTGGTATGCTGCAAGTGTCTTTGTTTTGGCATGTTTATTTTCTCTAACTTTGCCCTAACCCTAACCTTAYCCACCCTCTAGCATGCTTAAACCAAACCCTAGTCTCACGTGGCTATCTTTTATAAATCTCGTCTTGTTGACACAACTATTAGAAGTTTGGACAACCCTTGGGTTTGATTGCGAGCTAGATTGTTGCATGTCAGAATTATTTTCAGAAACACCACTTCTGTTTGCAGCTCCACCCATGATACATATCTAATTGGTTTGATAAGTGGCAGCGGGTCACTATCCCTTTTGACTATCTTTCTGCCAACAAATGGGTGTCAGAGGCTACCCCAACCCATAACCACTCGCTAGCATACTCAACTTAACCTCTCGTGCATGCATGTACATTACAAATCACACAATGTTTAAGTTTCTTGTGAGATGAAATTGCTTCAGAATCACGGAGTGCCTTTAGATTTCAGTTGTTGACTAGGATAGAATAGAAATAGAATAAAATAGAGAAGACTAGAATGGAATGGAATATAAAAGAATAGGGGTATTACCCTTTGCTTTCTCTTCTTTGGCAGGCTTCTTCGCAACAGATTTTTCTATATTAGAAAGGGATACCAATAAAACAATTGTTATGTGTTTCTGAAAGTCTTCTAACCATTTTTGTGCCATTAACCAGGTTTCCATCCAACCTTTTTATGTTAGTAAAGTACAAAGTACAAAGTACAAAATGTCATGACAGGGCTGATGTAAAGAGCAAATTTGTTGGTAAAATTGGTTGGTAAACTACGTCGACAAAACAAAATATGTTAGACAAGGTGGGATCTTTTTGAGTCTGTAAAATGAATTATGTGAGAAATAGCAGTGGAAACGTCTTTATGCTCAAACATTGATATAATAACCATCATATTAAAGTTGGAGTCACGTGATGATATCTTGTGATACCACTACAACTCAAGAAAGCATGCAGTTTGTTACACTATGAAATAAGTTATGATGAACTTCACAGCGTGGWGAAAGTCCACAGTAATGAACATGATGCTTCTTTACAACAAATATCAAGGGTCTTACTCTGGTGACATGGTGATAYATGCTTGGCTGCCGTTTGACAAATAASAATKATTTTTCTTTAGCTGTTGGCTAGAGCGCACGTGCCAAGACCAGACCAGTATATAACGCAAASTTTTTTMMMYKKAYMWYYYMMYWRKYMWYYYMTMYAAAWMSSYWMGYAAKCCKWTTWKYMTMMWWTTTTTTTAATGGGACTTTAACAGCTAAAGTCATATTTTTGAGCACAGRCTTTTATCTCCAACAAATACATTTCATGGAAACATCTATGGTTGGAAAATGTGGTTGGAAAATGTTGTTTTTATGAAGATTTTAGAATATTCACATCAAAATCTGTCAGCAATTGGATGAAAACCTAGCTAATCAAATCAAATCAAATTGGTCACATGCAGATGTTATTGCGAGTGTAGCGAAATGCTTGTGCCTCTAGATCCGACATTGCAGCAATATCTAACAAGTAATATCCAACAATTCCACAACAAATACCTAATACACACAAATCTAAGTAAGGAGCGGCATAGGCTAAGATGCAATAGATAGTATAGAATACAGTATATACATATGAGATGAGAAATGCAAGATATGTAAACATTTTTAAAGTGGCATTATTAAAGTGACTAGTGTTCCATTTATTAAAGTGGCCAATGATTTCAAGTCGGAATGTAGGCAACAGCCTCTCTGTGCTAGTGATGGCTGTTTAACAGTCTGATGGCCTTGAGTCTATCGGTTCCAGCTTTGATGCACCTGTACTGACCTKGCCTTCTGGATGTTAGCGGGGTGAACAGGCAGTGGCTCGGGTGGTTGTTGTCCTTSATGATCTTTTTGGCCTTCCTGTGGCATTGAGTGCTGTAGCTGTCCTGGAGGGCAGGTAGTTTGCCCCCGGTGATGCGTTGTGCAGACCGCGCCACCCTCTGGAGAGTCCTGCGGTTGTGGGTGCTGCAGTGGCAGTACCAGGCAGAGATACAGCCCGACAGGATGCTCTCAATTATGCATCTGTAAATGTTTGTGAGGGTTTTTGGTGACAAGCCAAATTACTTCAGCTTACTGAGGTTGAAGAGGTGCTGTTGCGCTGTCTTCACCACACTGTCTGTGTGGGTGGACCATTTCAGTTTGTCAGTGATATGTATGCTGAGGAACATAACACTTTCCACCTTCTCCACTGCAGTCRCGTCGATGTGGATAAGGGGGTGCTCCCTCTGCTGTTTCCTGAAGTCCACGATCATCTCCTTTGTTTTATTGACGTTGAGTGAGAGGTTATTTTCCTGACACCACACTCCAAGAGCCCTCACCTCCTCCCTGTAGGCTGTCTCATCGTTGTTGGTAATCAAGCCTAGCATTGTTGTGTCGTCTGCAAACTTGATGACTGAGTTGGAGGTGTGCATGGCCACCCAGTCATGGAAGAACAGGGAGTATAGGAGGGGGCTGAGCATGCACCCTTGTGGGGCCCCAGTGTTGAGAATAAGTGAAGTGGAGATGTTGTTTCCGACCTTCACCACCTGGGGGCGATCCGTCAGGAAATCCAGGACCCAATTGCACAGGGCGGGTTGAGACCCAGGGCCTCGAGCTTAATGATGAGCTTAGTGGGTACTATAGTGTTGAATATTGAGCTATACTCAATGAACATTCTTACATAGCTTTTCCTCRTGTCCAAATGGGATAGGGCAGTGTGCAGTGTGATGYCGATTGTATTGTCTGCAGACCTATTGGGGCGGTAAGCAAATTGAAGTAGGTCTAGGGTGACAGGTAAGGTGGAGGTGATATGATCCTTGACTAGCCTCTCAAAGCACTTCATGATGACAGAAGTGACAGAAGTGAGTGCTCAGTTACCTTTGCATTCTTGGGTACAGGAACAATGGTGGCCATCTTGAAGCATGTGGAGACAGCAGACTTGGTAAGGGAGAGATTGAATAAACACACCAGCCAGCTTGAGGACGAGGCTAGGGATGRCGTGTGGGCCGGCAACCTTGCGAGGGTTGACACATTTAAATGACTTACTCACGTTGGCCACGAAGAAGGAGAGCCCACAGTCCTTGGTAGAGGGCTGCGTCAATGGCACTGTATTATCCTCGAAACAGGSAGAGAAGGTGTTTAGTTTGTCTGGAAGCAAGACGTCGGTGTCCGCGACATGGCTGGTTTTCCTTTTGTAGTCCGTGATTGTAGGTAGACGCTGCTACAAACATCTTGTGTCTGAGCCATTTAATTGTGACTCCACTTTGTCTCTATATTGACATTTAGCTTGTTTGATTGCCTTGCGGAGGGAATGACTACRGTGTTTGTATTCTGCCATATTCCCAGTCGCCTTGCCATGGTTTAATGCGGTGGTACGCACTTTTATTTTTGCGCAAATGCTGCCATCTATTACGGTTTCTGGTTAGGCTAGGTTTTAATAGTCCCACTGGGTACAACAGCTCCTATACACTTCCTTATAAACTCACTCACCGATCAGCCTATACGTCAATATTATTCTCTGAGGCTACCTGGAACATATCCCAGTCTTCGTGATCAAAACAATCTTGAAGCGTGGATTCCGATTGGTCAGACAAATGAATAGCCCTTAGCACGGGTACTTCCTGTTTGAGTTCCTGCCTATAGGAAGGGAGGAGCAAAGTGGAGTCGTGGTCAGATTTGCCGAAAGGAGGGTGGGGGAGGACCTTGTATGCATTGCAGGAGTTAGAGTAACAATAGTCCAGTGTTTTTTCAGCGCGAGTGCTACAGTTGATATGCTGATAGAATTTAGGTAGCTTTTTTCTCAAATTTGCTATGTTAAAATCCCCAGCTACAATAAATTCAGCCTCAMGATATATGGTTTCCAGTTTGCATAAAGTCCAGTGAATTTCCTTGAGGGCCGTCGTGGTATCACCTTGAGGTGGGATATAKACAGCTGTGACAATAACCGAAGATAGTTCTCTTGGGGGATAATACGTTCAGCATTTTATTGTGAGGAATTCTAGGTCAGGTGAACAAAAGGAKTTGAGTTCCTGTATGTTGTTACAATTACACCATGAGTRGTTAATCATGAAACATACACCCCTGCTCTTCTTCCCAGAGAGAGGTTTATTCCTGTCGGCGCGATGCACTGAGAATCCAGGTGGCTGTACTGACAGCATATCCTGAGAGAGCCATGTTTCTGTGAAACAGAGTACGTTGCAATCCCTGATGTCTCTCTGGAAAGCAACCCTTCCCTGATTTCATCAACTTTGTTATCTAGGGACTGGACATTAGCGGGTAATATACTCGGAAGCGGTGGGTGGTGTGKACACCTCCAAAGTCTGACTAGAAGACCGCTCCGACTCCCTCTCCTCCGGCGGCGTTGTTTTGGGTCGGCCTCTCGAACCAGTTCAAATGCCCTGGACAAAGGATCTMCTTCGGGAAAATCCTATTCCTGGTCATAGTGCTGGTAAGTAGACGCTGCTCTGATATCCAATAGTTCTTCCCGGCTATATGTAATGTGGCGGATGAATCAGAATTAGTTGGGTAACATAGATAATTAAGATGTTTTATTTGTATAATATGCTTATGTGYGATACTTGTCATTTTCCCTCAGCTAGGGTTCAAACACTTGGGGCCCAGAGACGGGAGAGGTCAGGCTTGTCTTTCACATGTTCCTGGTGCTATGCAGAATATCAGAAAGGGAAGAGAACAGAATGGAACATTGTCTTCATATGTGAACGTGCCTTGGATGAGGTCATGTTTTTGTACTATGAAGCACCAGGAACGAGATTAGAAACTCGTTTTAGAGACCAAACTGAGCGATAATTTATAGCGAATGCTATCTGGCTAAGGGATACTCCTTTCTCAAGTAAAAGTCCCTTTGTGAAGAGTTTCTAAGATCTGTGGTTCGTCATGTAAGTTGAGCGGGGTGTATCTTGGCTATAAAAGATCTTTGTGTTTTTCTGTAGTCACTCTCAATGGTTCATTATAGATAGTGAATTGTTGAAAGTCAAAGGCTAAAGCTTAAAGCTTAMTAAAGATGTAGTTTAAGTATAACACTGACTGGTGTGTAGTTTGTAACTCTCCTCATTTGGTAAAGCAGAAAAATGCCACCACAGTAATAACACTTAAGATTTTCTGGGCTAACAACGTAAGAAATAATACATAAAAAATAAAATACTGCAAAGTTTCCAAAGGACTAGAATCGAGCGGCGCCATTTTTTGTGCTATTGAAAAGCAACAGGGTAGCTATCATTTGGTAGATTCAGACTGGGTTCCAGACAAACAGAAATAAACGGCAAACTGCACTTGACTTAACACTACAATCCTGATTAGGAGGTGTAACGGAGGAGGAAAATTAAATTCGATCAGGCCACACAAAACTATATCAATCTTCTGTTCTTTAAATATCACTTTGATCCCAACTATATATGTTGTGTTAAGTTCAAAGATTCAAAATACTGAAAGGACTGTTGAAAAACCTGTATAAATCACTTCATTCAAATAGAAACGGAACACTTTACATTAAGTTACGGTACCCTTTAAGTGGGTTGTATAGGGTTTATTAGTAGTTTAAACAGTTAAAACTCAAACCTAAAACTCATTCAAATTGTGGAATTGTAATTTTGGTGCTTGTCCAATAGCAWGTTTATATGTCTATGTATGACTCCCTTTTGAAATAAATGTGAAATAAAATGTACTATTATTAAAGAGAGAAAAGAGAGATCCATGCGATGTCTCGTAAAAGCGGAAAATATTCCGAAAACTAAAGTGTAGTGAGCTTTCAGCGCCYGTCGGCTGCAGTAGCATCACCCAAGTGGGTGCTGCACAAAGTTATTGGAGTTTGCTATACGGAAAGGTGGGCAGAATGTCAGAGATGGTGAAATAAACAGTACTTCCAGAGGCTCCCGACTTGTCCATGTCTGACTGACACACTCCCCTAGCGGCTACCGCAGTGCTCT
>NW_019945162.1:0-4996 GCF_002910315.2 Salvelinus sp. IW2-2015
AGACCTGCGAGTTTTAAACTACAAGACGTTGCATCATGATTTGGTAATCATTACAGGAGACTTACAAGGTTCTTTTAAATGTCCAAAACTCTTATGGTGCTGGAGAATGAGGTTCAGATTCTCTGGGGTAGACTGCATACACTCCTCCAGGACTGAAGGTGCAGAGCTGAGCCATGTCGCCGTCTGAAAGGGAATGTCTTTTAGAAAWRCAYTTTATATTCAATCAACGTAGCCTAAARAATTGTGTTTGTCTTCCCAAAATGTACTATGCCTAACTTGTGCTAGATTTATGCTACATCCAATATCAGAAAGGCTAAATTGCCAAAAGCTATGCATGCCATATTGCTCAATACCTGCTTGAGGTCTGGTACTGGAAACAGTTGTTCCAGTCTGGAGAGGAACTCCCATGTTAATGTCTGCACCGCTGTGTCATAATGTCGGCCATATTGTTCCGGGAACACCTCCTGTTGTGGGAACATTATTTAAAAATTAAGGCAWGGTGATGGATTGTAACTTMAAGTACTTTTTTTCTTGAAGGCCTGGRTGAGTAACTTTTCCCGGGCGTGACACTCCCATTGTTTTCAGTAAAACCTTGGCGTAAGCAGCGCGGTCCTGCAAGAGGCTCACAGCGCTGAGTGTAAAATTACCTGAAAGAAGCACTCCCTCTCGACTGGGTCCTTTAGCAGTGATTGGACAAGCACCACAAAATTTGATTCAGATGCTTCCACCTCTGCRTCTCTGTACTGCAAGACAGTAAACAGATACAATCATCATCACATAGTGGCTGTGTGCACTCAAATCCACTTGGAAAACAACCAAGTTCTGTTCTAAAAGGACTGTAGCCCACTTACTCCTGTACATCCTGGAGTTACAGTGGGCATTCTGTCCAGGTAAGGTTGGATGGTTTGAGGGTCGACAGGGCCTCGGCACAGCTCCAGAACCAGCTGAATCACACGCAGTAGAAACAAGTATTAACTGTGGTACAAACCTGTAGCTGGGGAAACCATGTCATTGYAATCTCTCAATCAACTCAGGTGGGGAGTACCCATTCATAGGATTGCAGACAGTTACATAATGTATAGAACAGACCCAATTCTCTACTCATCATCATAGGAAATTCTCTTCTGTTCAATATATTTCATTTGCGCTTTTCAGGGCTCTCCATCCAACTGAATAACCCTATGCCCCCCGACTTGTCTCTCACCCGTGCTCTCAGACCTAGAATGAGCTGAGCTCTATGTCTGTGGCTCAGCAGCTCTGGAATGGCCTCTGTCACCAGAGTCACAAACTCCTCCAACTTCTCATAGTGCCTCACATCTCTTTGCTGAGCCACCTGCCACATGGCAGCAGACAGGAGCCGCAAGGGTGGAACCAGGAGGTGCAGAGAAGAAAGACTGAGAACTGGATCTAAAATGTAGGTGTACAAATTGACAAACATTTAATCAGAAGTCAGAACACTGTTCAAAATATATACAGCAGTAATATATCATTATGTCTGTCAGCTAAAGATGGCAGACATGCATTTCTCATCCAGTCGTTAAAGGATGGGGCTCCATTGAATATAAGAGTAGCATCAGACATTAGCCTTTGTCAGGATTAATTTGCATTAAGCAATAACTTTACTATTCAAATTGTCTTTACTTTAAATTGATAGCTAGTTAGATAGGATTACAAGCACACTTGGCTTAACAATGCAGTCATAACAACCGATTTTAACCGGCTTTCAACTGATAGCTAACAATGCCACTTTTTCCATGGGGCTTTTGATATTAGCTAGCATGGTAACGTTAGCTATACGTTATTTTCTTACACACCATTGATGTCTTTAGATAGTCCACATGCATCCATGGCTATAAATATACTTATGTAAAAGCGCAGAATAATTTGAAAACAAAATTATTTGACTGCTCCCTAACGAGCGAAGTAACATCGATCTACTTCCCCAAACTTCCGGTACCCAAGACTGGACTCAATTTTCTTTCCGCCTGTACCTTATCCAAAATAAGTAATAGAATAAGTCCTCCAAGCTGCCAACTTACATTACCACTAACATGGCTCTGTTAGATTTKAGTTGATTTCTATTTTGAAAAATATTGTAGCCTACCGCAAGACAAAAATAAGCAACGCTATTTTTATTACCTAAGGAATACTCCATTAAAGATAAAGAAGTTTTGCCTCTGGGGGTGCTGTTGAGCCAAAATGGGTGCCTTAGAAAATGAAATACTGTATCGTCTATTGACCAAGATAGCAGATTGATTAATATTATGTTTATCAACCATAAAGACAACACTCGAGCCTACATTTGAGAATACATATTTTCCCTCAGTTTTGAACATACAGTAGAGGCCTGGCACTCGCCTCTGAACAACCAGCCTGTGTACCGGCAGCAACTGTCCTCTTCATTCTGCAAAGGAAGGTGCGCAATACTTCACTCTTTTTAATGTCAAAACAAGGCGAGTAACCTAAATAAAAGAATATGCCCTTTGATGTATGATTCTTGGTCACAAAAATGCACATCTCAAAAATACAATCAAATTCCAAGCAGTGACAGAATTAACAATTCACAGTATGAGGCTCAACTCTTGTTGTTACAGGCCTCTAATACAAATGGCCTGTCTTACTTTACATTTCCAAAAAACAACAAATGATCCACCAAAGACACTACAACATATGAATAGCAATGACACACCAATATCCTCAACAAACAGCCTCAACTGCTGCATGAGTTCGCTCGTGTGTACGCAGAAGATGCAATCTGTTATAAGCCTTCCCACATTCAGTACACACGTATGGCTTCTCTCCCGTGTGGCTGAGCATGTGTCTCTTCAGTGGAGTGGTGCTGTTATAGCGATTTCCACACACGCTGCAGGAGTAGGGCTTCTCTCCTGTGTGTATCCGCTTATGTACTGTAAGATAGGCAGGACTGGGTAAAACTGTTTCACACTGCTCAATTTGAATGGTCGTTCTCCAGTGTGGTAACGCTGATGTTTCGCACCCTGTCGGAGTAAGTTAAGAAACTTTTACCGCACTGGAGTAGCAAATATGTGGCCTCTCCGCTGTATGCATGCGATTATGCCTGGTCAGATCAGTCGATCTTGGAAATTCTTCCAACCTGGGAGCAGGGGGAAAGGACGGCTCTCCTGTAGTGAGTCTGTAAGTGTTTTCTTCAAAAGGCGATTGGCCTTGAAGTCTTTCGCACCACTCGAGACAAGGGAAGGGTCCTCTCCTCTGAGTGACCTGAAGGTGTTTTGGACAATTCACGCAGAAGAGAGAAAGCTTTTCCAACAGTCCAGGGCAAAGAAATGTGTCTTCTCTCTGTGTGGATTCTCTCATGTCTAGTCAAGATCTTAGTTTGTGTGAATCGTCTTGATCAAAATAAAAATTGAGAGCAACTGGGTAAGGCCCGCTCACCTGTATGAGTTCCTCATGGTGTTTGATCAAGTTCCGATAGCCTGAGAAACTTCTTTAGGACAAATGGGAACACACGAAATGACCCTCTTCCTTATGAGCAATTTCAAATGGTGTTTGCCTAAGACAAATAGCTGCGTGGAAGTTATTTTGCGCATCTGATAAACATGGAATGGTCGAGCGGCCGGTTGTGCATTTGCATGTGGTTTGTGTGTGAGGTGCATCAGTAGATTTTGACATTTGTTCTGTCAAAGCACTGGTTTGCACTGACGCGGGTCACCACACAGGAGTGAATCAGCTGGTGTCGGCTTCATTTGGGATATCTGATGAAGACATGTCAATTTCTGGACATTTTTGTGTTGACCTCTTCGCTGGGACAGCTGCTCATTCTCAGGCTGCTGGGGAGGGTTAACTTGACTGCCCAAAGTCGTCATCATCGAGAGATCTGGCGACTCTGCTATAAATGAGCCACACTGCAGTGTGGTCTTTAGATTTCCTCCCGATGAAAGCCCCCCCCCCCCCCGCCCCCCCCCCCCCCCCACCCCCACCCCTGCCCCCCCCCCCCCCCCCCCCCCCATCCCCCCCCGCCCCCCCCTCCCCCCCCCCCTCCCCCCCCCGCCCCCCCCCCCCCCCCCCCCCCCTCCCCCCCCCCCCCCCCCCCCCCCCCCCCCCGCCCCCCCCCCCCCCCCCCCCCCCCCCCCCCCCCCCCCCCCCGCCCCCCCCCCCCCCCCCCCCCCCCCCCCCCCCCCCCCCCCCCCCCCCCCCCCCCCCCCCCGCCCCCCCCCCCCCCCCCCCCCCCCCCCCCCCCCCCCCCCCCCCCCCCCCCCCCCCCCGCCCCCCCCCCCCCCCCCCCCCCCCCCCCCTCCCCCCCCCCCCCCCCCCCCCCCCCCTCCCCCCCCGCCCCCCCCCCCCCCCCCCGCCCCTCCCCCCCCCCCCCCCTCTCCAACGCGCAGCACTGGAACGGCTTGACGCTAGGCCTTTCGCTGGTGTCTTTTTGTCCAAGTCCGAAGGAGTACTGGGAAGTCTTCCCACATTGGGTTTGCCCTGTAAGGCCGCTCCATTGTTTGGGATCTCTGGTGTCTGGCCTATATCTGTGCGCTCGAGAGAAGGTTTTTCCACACAGAGCATGTTTTGGAAGCGTGATGTATGCCTGCAGACTTCCCCAGTGTGTGGGAAATGTCTGAGAGACATGGGTTCAGAGGGGTGCTACTGAACCCTGGAGGGGTTTCTGTTTCATTTCTACAGCAGCAAGCATCCTTCTGTAGTATGCTGGGTGAAGCGCTTTAAGGTGTTGCCGGAGGTCACCTAGTCGGCATGGTTAAACGGAGGCACTGAGAGGCAGCGAAGACAAGAGAGGGAGCCTCCACGTCGCCACCGTTGCAGGGGAAAGAGAAAGGAGCATACTGTAAATTTAGCAGTTTTCAAAAATTATAATGCGCAACCTATTTCTGAACAGGCATCTGGACGCGATATTCAACATTGGCAAATTATTCAATTAAAATGATGAACATTCAGAGAATTCTAGATCGATATCAAAGTGTCTATAGGTAGCATAGAAACCTGTGTGTTGATTAACATTGCAAACTTT
>NW_019945162.1:17961-31611 GCF_002910315.2 Salvelinus sp. IW2-2015
GCGCAAATCAGTATTGGGATCGTGTATCGGCTACAGAATGATGTGGTACATCCTGGGTCGTAGCCATATTGCAGGTTCGTTGTGCTAGAATCTTAAAGTGATATCACAGACTGTGTCACCAGCAAGCACCCCACACCCATTTCAACCACTCTCCTACAATGCTTCAATGGTGGGAAACCAAACCACATGAGGAGATCATCCCGTTCACACAACTCTGCGTCTCACAAAAGACCCAGCGGTTGGAAACAAAAAAATCTCAAAATTTGGACTCATCCAGACAAGGACATATTTATCCAACCAGTCTAATTTCATTGCTGCATGTTTCTTGGCCCAAAAGCCAGTCTCTATCTTATTATTGGAAGACTCTAGTATTGGTTTCTTTGGCAGCAATTTTGACACAGCAGCCTGAATTACGCAGTATTTTCTGAAACAGCTTGATGTTGAGATGTTGTCCTTTACTTGAACCTGTGAATCATTAGTTTTGGGCTGCAATCTGAAAGGTGCAAGTTAACTCTCTAAATGAACTTATCCTCTGCAGCAAGGTAACTCTGGTCTTCCTTTCCTGTGGTGGTCCTCATGAGAAGCCAGTTTTCATCATAGCGCTATGACCTGATCTCTTATTTTGTGACTAGCATAACCGCCACTTTAAGAACTAATGGATTAATCAGATTTTCCATATATACTAACATGTATTTATATTTGTAATGTGTATTATGAAATAACCTATTTGGAGAATAGGTGAGAGTCTAGACTCAGAACCCAATACTTCCCGCCATTCTTGGGAAAAAGAGCACGTAGCAACGTTATGCCTACGTTGTGCTACGTTGTAATAACCAACGGATTTCAGGCTCTTTATGGACATATGCAAAATTTTCGAAACAAATAAGTGTATGTTATAACCTGATGATTATAGGACTGTCATCTGAGGAAGGTTTTATGAAAGGTTAGTGAAATTTAATATAACTTTTGCTGGTTTATTCCGCTAAACAGCTAACGTGGCCTAATTGCTATCGCTAACGTGCACCCTTGATGATGAATGGCGGTTAGTGTGGTAGGCTTATTGTAGTAAGCTTAATATAATCGCTACATATGTGTTTTTCTCGCTGTAAAACACTCTGTAAAATCGGAAAAATACTGGCTAGTATTCCCACAAGATCTTTGTCTTTATCTTTGCTATAAACACCATAGATATTTTCAGAAATGTTTTATGATGAGTATTTCGAATGTCACGTTGGTGTCTGTAATATTTGGCTGCTTTCGGATGCAATTTCTGTTAGTAGCCGATGTTAAAACTATGATTTTATACCTGATATATGCAAATTTTTCAACAAACTAGATTTATTGTAATAACATGTTTTATAAGAACTGTCATTTTGATTAAGTTGTTTCTTGGTTTCTTTGTTTGTTCTAGGTTACAGATTATTGTGTATGAATTTTGTGCGATGCTGGAACCTATGTGCTCGTGAAATGTCTGTGCTTTTTTCTATTTGTGGTGGTCTTGGAGATAGGACATAAATAATATTTATTTTGGGTGGTTTTCCTGTAAAACATTAAAGAAAAAATCGGACATGTTCGGCTGGATTTTTTCACAAGATTGTTGGTAATCCTTTCATTAGTCTGTTATTACGGAAACTTGTTAATGTGTGAACCACAGATCTGAAATATTTCTGTTAGAAAAATACTTTTTGTATATTGTATTATTTCGCGCTCTCCGTGCCCTTTTTTCAGGTGGATATTGTTGGAGAGTATCGCTAGCGCACACAGCTGAAAGGAGCTTAAGGTTAACCTTTTCTCAATAGGAATGGGGACGCACTATGTTTCGATACTTTGTAAAATCGTCCAAAATCTAAACAACATGCCCTCTCGTACTCATTCTGCTGATACAATATGCAATATATTATTACTATTGGATAGAAAACACTCTCTAGTTTCTAAAACCGTTTGAATTATATCTGTGAGTAAAACAGAACTCATTTTGCAGCAAACTTCCAGTCAGGAAGTGAGAAATCTGAAATCGAAGGCTCTGTTCCAGGGTCAGTTTATTAATTTGCATGTAATCTATGGGTCGACATGCACTGCATACGCMTTCCCCTAGATGTCAGTAGGCAGTGAGAATTGGAATGGGGTGTCTAGCTAGATCTGAGGCCGAACAAGAGCTCTTGGAACCGTGGGTGTAGTCTTTTCACCGTTCGTCATGACGCGAGACAGACCTCAGGATTGCGTTCTGAAAAGCTGTCGTTATAGGCGTTAGATATATCCGGCTCTGATTTTATTCGATATATGTGTTAAAAACATCATAATGTAGTTATTTTAAACCGAGTTATATCAGTTTATATCAGTATATTGCGATTTTCGGTATTTTCTTTGTGCTGCGTTCTGGGGATTTGGACACGTCTGCGCCACATGGCTAACGTTTGCTGCTAAATCCGCAGTTGAAGACGACATTCTACAACCGAGCAACGATTATTCTGGACAAAGGACAACTTGTACAAGATTCTGATGGAAGCTCATCAAATAGTAAGAACTATTTATGATGTTAATTCGTATTTCTGTCGAAAATGTTAAACTATTATTCCGCCATTAAACCAGACTGCCCAAATGTACTTTTTATTTTATTTTTATTGGCGGATAGCCAGGGGCACACTCCAACACTCAGACATAAGTTACAAACAAAGCATTTGTGTTTAGTGAGGCTGCCAGATCAAATGCAGTCGGGATGACCAGGGATGTTCTCTTGATAAGTGTGTGAATTGGACAATTTTCCTGTCAAAATGTAACAAGTACTTTTAGGTGTCAGGGAAAATATATGGAATAAAAAGTACATTATTTACTTTCGGAATGTAGTAAAGTAAAAGTAAAAGTTGTCCAAAATATAAATAGTAAAGTAATGTACAGATACCGCCCCAAAAATACTTAAGGAGTACTTTAAAGTACTTTTACTGAAATACTTTACAACACTGCCCAAATGCCTTCACACCAGCACATTAGCATACTTTATATACTGTTACACATGCACTTATCACATAGTATTCCATACATAAATTAAGGCATGCAGCCTGAGTTAAAACCTGAGTGAGGTGCACATGTACAGTATATAAACAGATGCATGCACCATATATTTATGTGGTGGACACTTGATACGGTCCCAGGTTGTGAGGGTAGGAAACAACATCTCCACCCCACTGATCCTCAACACTGGGGCGCCACAAGGGTGCGTTCTCAGCCCTCTCCTGTACTTCCTGTTCACCCATGACTGCGTGGCCGTCCACGCTTCCAACTCAATCATCAAGTTTGCAGACGACACTACAGTGATAGGCTTGATTACCAACAACGACGAGTCGTCCTACAGGGAGGAGGCGAGGGCCCTCGGAGTGTGGTGTCCGGAAAACAACCTCTCACTCAATGTCAACAAAACAAAGGAGATGATCGTGGACTTCAGGAAACAGCAGTGGGAGCATTCCCCCCATCCACATCGATGGGACAGTAGTGAAAAATGTGGAATGTTTTAAGTTCCTCGGCGTACACATCATGGACAAACTGAAGTGGTCCACCCACACAGACAGGTGCAACAGAGCTTCTTCAACCTCAGGAGACTGAAGAAATTTGGCTTGTCAGCTAAAACACTCACAAACCTTTACAGATGCACAATCGAGAGAATCCTGTCGGACTGTATCACCGCCTGGTACAGCAATCGCTCCGCCCACAACCGTTCTCCAGAGGGTAGTGCAGTCTGCACAATGCATCACCTGATGTCATAGGAAGGACAAAAAGATCATGAAGGACATCAACCACCCGGGTCACTGCCTGTTCACCCCGTTATCATCCAGAAGGCGAGGTCAGTACAGGTGCATCAAAGCTGGGACCGAGAGACTGAAAAACAGTTCTATCTCAAGGCCATCAGACTGTTAAACAGCCATCACTAGCACATTAGAGGCTGCTGCCTATAGGCATAGACTAGAAATCACCGGCCACTTTAAGAATGGAACACTCGTCACTTTAATAAGGTTTACATATCTGGCATGTATATACTGTATTCTATGCCATTCTACGGTATCTTAGTCACTTAATGTTTACATCTGGCATTACTCATCTCATGTGTATATACTGTTTTCAATACTATTCTACGGTATCTCATTCACTTAATAATGCTTATGTAGCGTGGTTCGTTCTGCGTTGTGTAATGTAATGAGGACACTGCCACAACTGGAGGTCTGCTGTTGGATTTTTAGTTGCCCTGCGCATGAAGAGACAACGCAAAATATATTAGCCCTTGGCACAGACACAGCTCTCAGGCACCTGCGCGAGCACATGGAAACTCACTCAAACACTGTCCCAAGTACCCACAAGTTACAATAGGTACCCTAGTTAGCGAGCTCNGCCATTCTACGGTATCTTAGTCACTTAATGTTTACATCTGGCATTACTCATCTCATGTGTATATACTGTTTTCAATACTATTCTACGGTATCTCATTCACTTAATAATGCTTATGTAGCGTGGTTCGTTCTGCGTTGTGTAATGTAATGAGGACACTGCCACAACTGGAGGTCTGCTGTTGGATTTTTAGTTGCCCTGCGCATGAAGAGACAACGCAAAATATATTAGCCCTTGGCACAGACACAGCTCTCAGGCACCTGCGCGAGCACATGGAAACTCACTCAAACACTGTCCCAAGTACCCACAAGTTACAATAGGTACCCTAGTTAGCGAGCTCTGTAAAACTTGTTAACATAAATCTTTATATTGTCCACATTGTAACAAAACATTATGGCTGCACAACAGCACATTGTGTAACATTACCCCGGTTTTATATTGAAAAATTGCAGAGCCAAGGACAACATACTTCGCTAGCTGAAGGTCAGGCAAGAGAGAACAATAAGGGGGTACGGAAATACAGATAACCCGCGATGGACCAAACCAAAATATACTAAACTTTTACAATAAATGTACAATATAAATATGAAAAAGTGTTTGTACATAAAAAAGAACATTAGCTATGCAGCTGTAATTAAATTTAAAAAACACACAGAATTATTATTATTATTATCAAAATATTAACATCCCCTATTGACCTGGCCTATTTGAACTGGTCCTTGTGTGCAACTTTGTGCAAATTCTAGGGGAACAACATCACGCTGCTACATTTACATATCTTGCATTATTCTTCTCATATGTATATACTGTTTTTCTATACTCTTCTACTGTATCTAAGTCTGTTCCGCTCTGACATAGCTCTTCCATATGTATATAGTCTTAATTCATTTCTACTTAGATTTGTGTGTGTTGGGTATATGTTGTGTAATTTGTTAGATTTTACTTGTTAGATATTACTGCACTGTCGGAGCTAGAAGCACAAGCATTTCGCTACACCCGCAATAACATCTGCTAATCAAATGTATGTGACCAATAAGATTTGATTTGATTTGAGAGAAATGTTTGATCAGTTTGTGTACAGCGCTGCAGCCTCCTGTGTCACTGTGTCTCTGGCACAATAATAAACAGCAGAGTCTTCAGTGTTCAGGCTGTTCGTCTGGAGATACACCTGCTGTTTGCTGTTGTCTCTGGAGATGGTGAACCGACCCTGAACAGACGGGGAGTAGTAAGTGCTGCCACCATCACTGCCAGTAATAGCTGCAATCCACTCCAGTCCTTTCCCAGGAGACTGTCTGATCCAAGCCATCCAGTAGCCATTTATATCTAAACCAGAGGCTGTACAGGTCAGTTTGTGTGGTTCTTCCGACTTTTTAACCACTGGTCCAGACTCAGTCAATGTCTGACTCTGAACACCTGTTGAAAGAAAGTAACAGAGTTAATAGCTGGACTGAAAACCTAAAATAATAACAATCTGAATGTTTTCTTCTAACAATCTTAAAGTTTCCACCTGTCAGGCCTACTATCATCAGTAGATACACAGTAGTAAATGTCATGATGAACTCTTAGTATGATGTGTCTCTGTTCCTCAGTCTAGTCAGTGTGCCTTTCATCCACTCTGCAGTGAGATAAGTAGTGATGGAAGAGCTCAGAGTTTTGCATTGACTCCTCCTTACTGAGTAGGAAGATCAAATAGAGTTTATACAGTCCATGGATTACTTCACTGCTCAAGAGGCACTCTGTTGTATGTCTAGATGATTGTTAAGTATTCAACTTTCTTCATAATGTGATTAAATGTTTATCACAATTACTTAAATTGTCTTAGTATAGGGTAGTATAGGGTATTTTGACAAAGTTCTCCATTAGAATGTGAATTCTGGACATACTGGATTCATAGTGATGCTAACTACCCCAAAAACACCACATGTTGTGCTAACAAGCATGCAAATATGCTGTACTTCATGCCATAACAACCATCCAATTAACCTAGCTCGCCCTCTAGTGGCTAGTGGCCTGGTTAGGGATGTTTAGTCATCCTGCAGTCAGAAATAAACAATGGAAACAAGCAAATATAAAAGAGGAGAATGCTATAATGATTGAATATCAATGATATTCTGCCCTAATACTGTGATATTAGAATAAGTATGTCTGTGAGCTAACATACATGTTATGTTCATAAGGGGCTAAGGGTTTTAGTACAGGTCTGGCCTTGGTTTGTATCACTGTGGAGCCGTGCACAGTAATACACAGCTGTGTCTTCAGTCTGCAGACTTTGACCTGTTAAAGTTACTATGTTGCTAGCAGGGTCTTTGGAAATGCTGAACTTGTTTTTCAGTGAATCTTTGAATCTAATCGTTACACCACCCCAAATATGAGTCAACTATTCCGGTGTGTTCCCTGCAGGCTGTCGGATCCAAGCAGTTGTGTAGTTATCATTAGTCAAAGAGTACTCAAAGACCTTACAGGAGGTTCTATGGCCATTGGCCCTTGCTGGGTGAGCTCAACACTACAGTGCACACCTGTGAAAAATTGTACAATTGATGAAGATCCAAAGTAACTCAGCATTAGTAATTTGTTAGGCTTTTGAAAAAATATTCCTTAATTATTTATTCGTGTATTTCTATCCCCTCAAATGGAGAGCGACTCACACGATGCAGCTGCCAGTAGCAGCAGAGATGCAGGGAACATGGTTTGTGTTGACCTGAACTGGTGGAAGATGCTCTTCTCTACTCCAACTGAGTGAAGGACTTCTAGATACTCCTCCTCATATACAGAAAATAGCTTCTTTGCATAGAGGTGAAGGGGGTTGGTATATGAGGAACATGAAGAAAAAAACAGATTGTGTATGATTGTTATAAACTGCATCAACCTGTATTACTGACTGAAATTTGAGTGAACTTTGTACTCTCTCTTGGTTTCCATTATGTTATTACTATCAACACAATTATTATTGTCGTCAATGTTTTTTGAAATGTTACAGAATATAGTAATCTAAATGTTGGTGTCTCTCAAGGATCTATACTCTGCCCATTAAATATTTATATTTGGATTATAACCTGTGTATAACACGGTAAATATTAACCAATGTGTGTTGCTGATGCCATGAGTGGAACATATAATCCAAGGGCCAGATTCCCAGACACAGATTAAGCCTAATTAAGACTAATCTGTGTCCCGCTAGAGACTTTCATACTAAGATCAGTGTCGACCAGTTTTAGTACAGTGCTGCTGCCTCCTGTGTCACTGTGTCTCTTGAGCACAATAAGAAACAGCAGAGTCTTCAGTGTTCAGATTGTTCATCTGGAGATACACCTGCTGCTTGCTGTTGTCTCTGGAGATGGTGCACTGACTGGGAGWAGTAAGTGCTGCCATCATCACTGCTAGTAATAGCTGCAACCCACTCCAGTCCTTTCCCAGGAGCCTTTCTGATCCAATAATTACAATTGTTGCCACCAAATCCAGCATATGTGCAGGTCAGTTTGTGTGATTCTCCAGGTTTTATAACTACAGATTCAGACTGAGTCAGTGTCTGACCATGAAAACCTGTGGAAGATAAAGCAACATAGAGATAATACCTGGACTCAAAACCTCAAATAACAACATGTTTACATWAAACCAGTCTTAAAGTGTTCACCTGTCAACCCTAAACTCATCAGTAGTAAATCAATAGAATATTTCGTCATGAACAGTCAGAAGTATGTGTTCCTGCCTCTTCAGTCTAGTCAGAGCTTCAGTCCCTCTCCTTCACTCTCCAGTGAGACAAGTAGTGATGGAAGATGTCAGAGGTTTGCATTGACTCCTCCTCACAGGTGGGACGATCACACAGAGTGCATATGGAGATTCAGAAACAGGTTAATCTGCACTCTCCAATACATAAAGACAGAATACACCAAAAAATGAAGAGGGGAGCGTGATACTAATACTTTGAGTAGATTTGATGGATGGAGTGCCAGTGCTAAGAATTGTAGTAATATAGTAATTGTGTATAACGTATATGTGTTTTAAACCTGTTGAGGATAGGGGGTGCTGTTTTCACTTTGGGGGAAAATTGTTCCCAATTTAAACGGCCTCGTACTCAATTCTTGCTCGTACAATATGCATATTATTATTACTATTGGATAGAAAACACTCTTAGTTTCTAAAACCGTTTGAATTTTGTCTGTGGGTAAAACACAACTCATGGGCATGATACGTATGACTATACGTGCACGTCATACACCTTCCCTGGATGTCAAGAGGAAGTGAGAGGAAAAAGGAGTTGATTATCCTGTCTGACGTTGAATGAGCCCTCTTGGACAACGTGTCCACCATTTTCTGTTTTCTGCAAGGCGCTGTTGACCTGTTATTGCCTACTGAAACCTGTCGTTATGGGCCAATATGATCTCCGGCTTTGATTTTATTTGATACATGTACAATATCATCCTAAAGTATGTTTTTTCAATATAGTTTCTTAGATTATTGAACTTTATTCGGACGTTCGGCGGGTTACGTTGTTTGACTTTTGTTGACGTTGGAGAGCTTAGCGCTGCATGACCGAGTTGTGCTTGCTAATTCAAGAGGGAAAGAGACGTTCTGAAGGCAAAACAACGACGTTCTGGACAAAGACCCTTATACAACATTCTGATAGAAGATCAGCAAAAGTAGGAACCATTTTGTGATGCTATTTCATAATATCTGTCGAACTGTTACTAGTAGCTTTGCGCTCAGGTTTTGGTTATTCCCACCATAACTAAGTCTTATGTCATAATGAAGATATTTTAGAATTCTACACTGCGATTGCATTAAGAACTAATGGATCTATCGTTTCCTATACAACATGTATTTTTTTTGTAATATTTATGATAGCTATTTGGTCAGAATAGGTGAGAGTCTATAGAAAATATCCGCACATTCTGGAAAAAGATGCTACGTTAGCACGTTATGCTACGTTATGCTACGTTGTATAACCACGGATTTCAGCTCTAAATATGCACATTTTCGAACAAAACATAAGTGTATGTATAACTGATGTTATAGGACTGTCATCTGAGGAAGGTTTATGAAGGTTAGTGAAATGTAATATATTTTGCTGGTTTATTCGCTAACGCTAACGGCCTATGCTATCGCTAACGTGCCTTGATGAATGAAGCGGTAGTGTGTAGGCTATTGTAGTAAGCTAATAATGCTATATTGTGTTTTCGCTGTAAAACACTTAAAAAATCGGAAATATGGCTGTATTCACAAGATTTGTCTTTCATTTGCTTAACCATGTCTTTTTCAGAAATGTTTTATGATGAGTATTTCGGTATGTCACGTTGGTGTCTGTAATTATTCTGGCTGCTTTCGGTGCAATTCTGATTGTAGCCGCAATGTAAACTTATATTATACTGAAATATGCACATTTTTGAACAAAACATAGATTTATTTAAACATGTTATAAGACTGTCCTCTATTAAGTTCTTGGTTCTTTGTTTGTTATTAGGTTAGTTTGGTTGATTTTGGCATGCTACCTTGCTGTGCTGAAAATGTCTGTGCTTTTTTCATTTGGTGAGCTAACATAATATATATTGTGTTTTCCTGTAAAACATTAAAAAATCGGACATGTTGGCTGGATTCACAAAGATGTTATCTTTCATTAGCTGTATTGGACTTGTTAATGTGTGAAAGTTAAATATTTCAAAAAAAATATATTTTGAATTTCGCGCCTGGCTTTCAGTGGAAGTGGGAGGAGTCCGCTAGCGGAACGGGGGGCGAGACAGTTAAGTGATATGCAATTTTGTGTGTAGTGTTATACTCAATGAATGTCATGGAGTTTTTTGTACAGGTGTAACAGCAGCCTTCTCCTCTTCGTCTGAGAGAGGTATAGCAGGGATCGGACCAAGACGCAGCGAGCTCGTGTTTCAACAGTTTAATACAGACGATAAACGTGAACACTTAACAAATACAAAAATAACAAAGTGGCAAACCGATACAGTCCTAGCTGGTGCAGAGAAAACACAGAGACAGGAAACAACCACCACAATCCCCAACACAAAACAAGCCACCTATATATGATTCCAATCAGAGACAACACAAAACATCTGCCTCTGATTGAGAACCATATTAGGCCAAACATAGAAAGGACAAACAAAGACACACAACATAGAATGCCCACCCACGCACAATCCTGACCAACACTAACAACAGCAAAACACACAAGAACTATGGTCAGAACGTGACAACAGGTCCTGTGTTGGTTGTATCACTGTGGTGTCGAGCACAATAATACACAGCTGTGTCTTCAGTCTGCAGCTCTGTCCTGTAAAGTCATTGTGCTGCTGGAAGTGTCTCTGGAGATACTAACTTGTTTTTCAGTGTTATCACTGTAATATATTTACCACTGCCACATTTCTCCAACCACTCACGTGCTTTCCTGCAGCTGTCGTACCAATCGTACAGTAGCTGGTGCTGGTTAAAAATACCCAGAGACTTTACACGAGAGGTCAGAGGCTGTCCAGGCTGCAGATCAAGAGCCGGCTTGTTAGTTCAGTCTGACAGTACACACCTGTAAACAAAACCAACAAAACCAAACATTTGTTAATTACATTTCCAAAACTCTATTACTTCCCTATTACACCAATGTTGACGTATCAGTCCGCCAAAACTCACAGGAACAGCTGCCAGCCACCAAACAGCAGAGACACAGCGAACATGGTTTGTGTTGAAGCTGAACTGAAGGTAACTGCACTTGTTAACTGAGTGAAAGAGAGAGAGATATTCCTCTTTATACACAAGAGAGGAGAGTTGCTTTGCATAGAGTGAAAGAGTTAATAAAGGAGGAAAATAACAACTTGTATCATTCTGACATGTTATACACAGAATCAGTATCAGAATGTAATGACATGTGTCCTCCAAGGATAAATACTTGGTCCATTACTTTAAAAACAAAACACTCATATTATCATTTTCATTGTATTATTACTTTCAGTTTTATTCTGTTTGCTGATGATATTTTCAGTCAAATAACAATATTTAACTATAGATAGCTAGTATGAACTTGAATTTCCATAAGAATTGGCGCCTCTTATAGAGCAAATACGATACAACACACCATGTAGAGTGAAATGTACAGAGGAATGATTTGAGAATGACTTTTGTGTGTTTTCACACTTGATTTACTATGTAGACATATAATAATGGTTCACCAGTATTTCTGGTAGGGAAAATACAATATGATTAAACGTGTTTCCTACTCATGGCTATTTGGTACAGGTTTGGTGCTTGTTTGTATCGCTGTGGTATCGAGAACAGTAATAGACAGCTGTGTCATCAGTCTGCAGACTGTCATATTAAGGCCACTGTGCCTCTCAAAGTGTCTCTGGTCAAGCTGAACTTGTGTTTCAGAGAATCTTTGTAAGCTGTGCCTGCATCGTGATAGATGTTCCCAACCCACTCTGGTATAATGACTTCAGGTTGGACCCATGATACTCCATAGAGGTTGGTGCTACCAGTCAGAGAATACCCAGAGACCTTACAGGTGATTACCAAAGACTCTCCAGAGTTTATAACAATTGAACTTGGCTCGGTGAGCTTAAGACCACATTGTACACCTGTTAAGAAACATCATAATATCATGTAGAACAATCTCAAAGGTAGCGCTATTTTAAAGCAACGTAAGCATTTATTACATACTATATTCCTTTAAACATGTTATAAGTCTGTTAAACAGCCAAATCCTGAGAGACAGGAGACCGCTGCCAACAGCAGCAGCTGAGAGTCAGGGAACATGGTTTGTGTTGAAGCTGAACTGGTAGGAGTTTATCTACTCTCCAGGACTCAGAGAGAGATATATGATTCACACAGAGAGACTGTTTTATAAAAGCCAGAGAGGGAGTGAGATGAAATAGTTAAAAAGTTAGAAAGCTATGTGTAATTTGCATAAAACGGCAGGTACTGTCACGATCGTCTTCTGGTGAATGAGTGGACCAAGGCGTAGCGTGATATAAATACATCCTCTTTTTATTTACGAAGAAGATGAACACGAAACAAAACACTTTACAAACTAACAAAACAACAAACGACCGTGAAGCTACAAAACGAAAGTGCACACACAAGCTACTAACGTTTAGACATAGACAATTACCCACGAAATACCCAATGAATATGGCTGCCTAAATATAGCTCTGAATCAGAGACAAATGAACAACAGCTGCCTCTAATTGAGAACCAATCTAGGCAGCCATAGACATACAAACACCTATACAAGACACTGCCCCATTAAACATACAAAACCCCTAGACAATACAAAAACACATACATTCCCCATGTCACACCCTGACCTAACTAAAATAAGAAAGAAAACAAAGATAACTAAGGCCAGGGCGTGACAGGTACAGTATGCAGGGATGAGAATGTCAGATAACCCTCTGTGAACCATATTGACTTTTGATGCCTCACTTATAGGATGGGACTCTATTAGAATGTTTCGAAAAACAGCCATAGCACAATTTTTAGCAATCCTAATATTTTACCCTTATCAACAAAAAAATCGAATTGTATACTATTTTGTATAAATCAATTGCTAACGACCCTGTAAAAAAATCTGGTATGTGTTTATCGTTAACGGCCAGACGAGAGGTGGGGAGCGTGTTGTTTACCTACAATCAAGTTGATTTGAGAATTTCCATCGAGATTGGTGTCATATTGATCTTCAAACAATGCCTATATATCTATATTCAATATTGTACTAATTCTGTTTGCTGAAATGTGACATTTGTTTTCATGCAAATAAGCTCATCAAATTGAAAGACATACAAATAAATGGTTTTAGCTGCTAGAGATTGTTAGTTAATTTCACGGAATGATTGAAAACATTTTTGATCCTGTTTGGGGTTATTTGCCATTGTCAACTGATTATGAATAGCTATAAAGTTTTCAGTTAAAGGTTTATAAGGATATTTGTACAGTTATCTTGAAAATATGTAATGTAAATTGTATGTTTTTCAAGTAATCATGTATATTATGGTTATAATTAAGAGTATGATGTGTCTCTTCTGTAGGGTTGGTGGGCCAGGGGATTGATGTTAACTTCTTGGAACTATAGGGGGTGCTGTTCCGCATTAGCATATTTGGGTCTCCAAATTAAACTGCCTCGTGCTAAATTCTTGATCGTACAATATGCATATTATTGTTATTATTGGATAGAAAACACCTTCTAGTTTCTATAGAAGTTGGAATTTTGTCTCTGAGTGGTACARAACTATWTCTACAGCACTTTTCATGACAGGGGTCAGATTTCAGAAATTTTTACCCCTGATCTGG
>NW_019945162.1:34134-38179 GCF_002910315.2 Salvelinus sp. IW2-2015
GAAGTTATTTTTAGAATTCTAACACGGCGATTGCATTAAGAACTAGTGTATCTATCATTTCCTATACAACATGTCTTTTTTAGTAATGTTTATGAATAGTTATTTGGTCAGAATATGTGAGTGTCAGAAAAATATCCGGACGTTGTGGGAAAAAGATGCTACGTTAGCACAATGTATAACCACTGATTTCAGCTCTAAATATGCACATTTTCGAACAAAACATAAGTGTATGTATAACCTGATGTTATAGGACTGTCATCTGATGAAGGTTTATGAAGGTTAGTGAAAATTAATATCTTTTGCTGGTTTGTTACGATCGCTAACTTTTGCTGCTGGTAAATGGCTTGTGTTTCTGGCTATTGTGGTAAGCTAATATAATGCTATATTGTGTTTTCGCTGTAAAACACTTAAGAAATCGGAAATATTGCCTGGAATCACAAGATGCCTGTCTTTCATTTGCTGTACACCATGTATTTTTCAGAAATGTTTTATGATGAGTATTTAGGTATTTGACGTTGGTGTCTGTAATTATTCTGGCTGCTTCGGTGCTATTTCTGACGGTAGCCGCAATGTAAACTATGATTTATACCTCAAGTATGCACATTTTTCGAACAAAACATAGATTTATTGTATAACTTGTTATAAGACTGTCATCTGATGAAGTTGTTTCTTGGTTAGTTCGGTTGGTTCTTGGTTAGTTAGGTTGGTTTTGTGCAAGCTACCTGTGCTGTGAAAAATGTCTGTCCTTTTTTGTATTTGGTGGTGAGCTAACATAAATATACGTGGTGTTTTCGCTGTAAAACATTTAAAAAATCGGACATGTTGGCTGGATTCACAAGATGTTTATCTTTCATATGCTGTATTGGACTTGTTAATGTGTGAAAGTTAAATATTTCTAAAAAATATATTTTGAATTTCGCGCCCTGCACTTGGACGGGCTGTTGTCATAAGTGTACCGGCACCGCCCAGCAGCCATAAGAAGTTAACCTCTCTTGGGTAGGAGGCAGTATTTTCACGTCCGGATGAAAAGCGTGCCCAGAGTAAACTGCCTGCTACTCAGGCCCAGATGCTAGGATATGCATATTATTCATAGATTTGGATAGAAAACACTCTGAAGTTTCTAAAACTGTTTGAATGATGTCTGTGAGTATAACAGAACTCATGTGGCAGGCAAAAACCTGAGAAGAAATCCAACCAGGAAGTGGGAAATCTGAGGGTTGTTCAACTCTTTGCTTATCCAAGATACAGTGGAAATGGGTTCATATTGCACTTCCCTAGGCTTCCACTAGATGTCAACAGTCTTTAGAACCTTGTTTGAGGCTTCTACCGTGAAGTGGGGGCGAATGAGAGGGGGTTGAGTCAGAGGTCTGCCAGAGAGCCACGACCTGGTCATGCGCATTCACATGAGAGGTAGCTTGCGTTACATCACATTTCGAAAGACAAAGGAAGTCTCCGGTTGGAACATTATTGAAGATGTATGATAAAAACATCCTAAAGATTGATTCTATACTTAGTTTGACATGTTTCTACGAACTGTAATATGACTTTTCGTCTGAACTTTCGCCTGGACCTGCCAGCGCGTCGTCAGTTTGGATTGTGTACTAAACGCGCGAACAAAAGGAGGTGTTTGGACATAAATTATGGACTTTATCGAACAAATCAAACATTTATTGTGGAACTGGGATTCCTGGGAGTGCATTCTGATGAAGATCATCAAAGGTAAGTGAATATTTATAATGCTATTTCTGACTTTGTTGACTGCCACAATATGGCTTGTGGGCTCTGAGCGCTTATATTCAGATTATTGCATGGTTCGTGTGCTTTTTGGTAAAGCTTTTTTTTGGAAATCTGAACACAGCGTTTGCATAATAATGATAATTCCATTGCCACCCCCTCCAATCATTAGTTTGTTAACCTCGCTAGGGTATGGTGGACGCGGTAGCGTCCCACCCTCAAACACCAAGTGAAAACTGCAGGGCGCCCAAATTCAAAACAACAGAAATCCCATAATTTAATTCCTCAAACATACAAGTATTTTACACCATTTTAAAGCTACACTTGTTGTAAATCCAGCCAAAGTGTCCGATTTCAAAAAAGGCTTTACGACGGAAAGCACACCAAACGATTATGTTGGTATGTGCCAAGTCCACAAGAAAAAGACAGCCATTTTTCCAGCTAAAGAGACCAGTAACAAAAAAAAGCAGAAATTAGAGATAAAATTAATCACTAACCTTTGATGAATCCTTTCACAGAATACACTCATAGACTTCATGTTACACAATACATGTATTTTTTGTTCGGCTAAAGTTCATATTTATATCCAAAAATCTGAGATTAGGCAAGAACGCTACTGTTCTCACCTGGGCAAAAAAGCCAGAGAAAAATGCCAGAGGCGCCATATATTTCATAACTATGAAATGACTTATAAAAGTCAAAACTTTCATTAAATCACACATGAAAGATACCAAATTAAAGCTACACTGGTTGTGAATCCAGCCAACATGTCAGAATTCAAATAGGCTTTTCGGCGAAAGCATACGATGCTATTATCTGGGTATAGCAACATTATAAACAAAGAGAGAAGCATATTTCAAGACTGCAGGCGCGACACAAAACACAGAAATACAAATATAATTCATGCCTTACCTTTGACGAGCTTCTGTTGTTGGCACTCCAATATGTCCCATAAACATAACAAATGGTCCTTTTGTTCGATTAATTCCGTTGATATATATCCAAAATGTCAATTTATTTGGCGCGTTGGATCCAGAAAAACACAGGTTCCAACTTGCTCAAATGTGACGACAAAATATCTCAAAGGTTACCTGTAAACTTTGCCAAAAAATGTCAAACTACTTTGTAATACAACTTTAGGTATTTTTAATGTTAATAATCGATAAAATTGAAGACGGAATGATCTGTGTTCAATACAGGATTAAAACCAAATGTAGCATGCCTTCTAGACATGCGCCTCAATCAAACAGGACACCTGGAGTGACTCGACTTCAAGATGGCCGTATTTCTTCATTACACAAAGGAATAACCTCAACCTATTTCTCAGGACTGTTGACATCCAGTGGAAGCCGTAGGAACTGCAAACAATTCTCTTAGAAATCTGGTTTCCCAATGAAAGCTCATTGAATAGACAGTGACCTAAAAAAAAAAATATGAATGGTTTGATCTCGGGGTTTCACCTGCTAAATAAGTTCTGTTATACTCACAGACATGATTCAAACAGTTTTAGAAACTTCAGAGTGTTTTCTATCCAAATCTACTAATAATATGCATATCTTATCTCTTGGGGATGAGTAGCTGACAGTTGAATTTGGGTATGCTTTTCATCCAAACGTGAAAATGCTGCCCCCTACCCTACAGAAGTTAAACAGAAAACCCAAACCTTATGCCAGCAGATCCACAAGGTCCGCCATGAGAGATGACGGTATAGTTCTCTTACGGAAACGCACCTTCAGTCAATCTGATTTTGTTCTACGTAATGGAAACAGATTATAATGTTAGAATACATTAACCTTTTCTCAATAGGGGGGAACCATTTCGACTTTGTAAAAATTCGTTCCCAAATTAAACTGCCTCGTACTCAATTCTTGCTCGTACAATATGCATATTATTATTACTATTGGATAGAAAACACTCTCTAGTTTCTAAAACCGTTTGAATTATATCTGTGAGTAAAACAGAACTGAAGTTGCAGCAAACTTCCTGTCAGGAAGTGAGAAATCTGAAATCGGGCACTCTGTTCCAGGGTCAGTTTATTAATTTGCAAGTAATCTATGGGTCGACATGCACTGCATACGATTTCCCCTAGATGTCAGTAAGCAGTGAGAATTGGAATGGGGTTGCTAGGTAGATCTGAGGCAGTATAAAAGCTCTTGGAACGGTGAGTGCACTCTTTTCAACGTTCGTCATGGCGCAAAGCAGACCTCAGGATGGCATTCTGAAAAGCTCTCGTTATAGGCCTTAGATATATCCGGCTCTGATTTTATTCGATATAGGTGTTAAAAACATCATAATGTAGTTATTTTAAACC
>NW_019945162.1:44974-46843 GCF_002910315.2 Salvelinus sp. IW2-2015
GTATCTTTCATCTGGTGTCTTGGACTTGTGATTTAATGATATTTAGATGCTAGTATTTACTTGTGACGCTATGCTAGGCTATGCTACTCAGCTTTTTTACTGTGGGGGGTGCTCCCGGATCCGGGATGAGTACCAAGTAAAAGTTAACCACCAAAGCTATTGAAATGACAAACACTCCTCGCAAATAACCATATTTATAATTGTGTGTAGTCGTAAAATCAGGCACTTACTACCGAGACAATTCCCAGAAAATAGCCCTAATTTAAAAGTCCAGGCATTTCTTCTGCGATAATTCTCATTGCGCTCTCTCTTTTCCTTTCCTCTCTTGACTTGCCTCCGTTTAGTCCTAAACTCTAACAACACATTTCAGATGATACACACCACGAAACGATGTAATCTTGTCGACGTTGAGACGCCCAACAAAACCATACTTCTTTCTCCTCTTTGGGACAAACTTTCTTCTCTTTTACCTTTTAACTCCATGTAGCGCTCATCTCCGGTTAATTCTGGAACCTCCTTTGATGATTTAATGCCCATTGTTAGTAAACCTTGTAGTCACTATGCTTATTCACCCAATCTAGGTGTATGTTCTTCTATGATCTATGTGTGTGCTATTTACCGTTATCCAATTACTATAGTTATGTTCTACGGTATATTCTCACAATCTATGTATATACCTCCTTTCCATTAGTTTACATAGGTAGTGGCCACAGATAGTTAGCATTCATTGGTAGTGGCCACAGATACCTCGTGTCATTACAGACCCACTAATATACTCTTGATCAGGTTTCGTTTAGATCTCAATATTAGCTAGTTTACGTTGGTACTGCAGATACCTCGTGTCATTTCAGAGGAGACACTGGGGACTTTTTCCTTCCTAGGTGGTTTCTAAATCCAATTCCTGTCTTCCAATTGCATAGAATACTACCTATATCAGGGTTCTCTACACACAATTCTAAAGACAGGTCACCAGATTATATTGCCCATCGTATTCTAAAAATCAATGTCCAAACCACACAAGAATCATTAAAAATATTTCTCTAAATGTAGCCCAAACGTCAATTCCCCAAATCCGTGAATAAAGATTTATCAACCTCCGTCTTGTAGGCTGGGAAAAGCAATGTTCGTTAGATTCCGTCATTGTCTCTGTCGACCTTAGATATATACTGGCCTGTTATAGAACCCCAATTTCAGGGGACAGGTCTTTAATTTACGGGTCAACGACCCGCCCGTGCACGGTTTTCGGCGTGCTACCTTCGGCCGACAGGGACAGATATTGGAAATACGGCTCGAAGGACCAAAATGATATGAAATTTTGTTATCAATGTTCATAAATTTCAATTAATCTAATCGGTCTGCAACCCAGAGTTTGTAAATTTCTGGTTTCAATGAAACAGACAAAATTCCCAGCTTACAAAAGTCACATCAATATCTATTCACTGGAGCTCTAAAGACAAAAATTAGGACCCAGTCCTTTTATAATACACTCTCACATTCCTCTCTTTAGGCTACTCCCAACTCAAACAACCAGGACTTTTCCACTAACCACATTGTAGAGAAAGAACCATCAATCTTGTCTCATTCTTCAAGGCTTTCACTTCCCCTCCCCCGTTGGGGCCCTCTTGGTGAGAAAACCTCTAATGGAGGGCCTCCCGGGTGGCGCAGTGGTCTAGGGCACTGCATCGCAGTGCTAGCTGCGCCACCAGAGTCTCTGGGTTCGCGCCCAGGCTCTGTCGCAGCCGGCCGCGACCGGGAGGTCCGTGGGGTGACGCACAATTGGCATAGCGTTGTCCGGGTTAGGGAGGGTTTGGCCGGTAGGGTTATCCTTGTCGCGCTCCAGCGACTCCTGTGGCGGGCCGGGCGCAGTGC
>NW_019945162.1:46868-54191 GCF_002910315.2 Salvelinus sp. IW2-2015
TAGAGTAACAATTCATACATACTACTTAAAAACGTTTGAACATTCACTAACACTTTACATTACGTTGCTGTTTATACCTGTATAGTAACGCTGCAAATAACTACACTCAAAATACGTAATATTTACGGTTCTTTGTAATGGTAATGGGCCTGAGT
This sequence comes from Salvelinus sp. IW2-2015, assembly GCF_002910315.2. NCBI lineage: Eukaryota > Metazoa > Chordata > Actinopteri > Salmoniformes > Salmonidae > Salvelinus > Salvelinus sp. IW2-2015. The sequence continues at coordinate 47,024 of NW_019945162.1, forward strand.
GGTTTTAGTTATTACGCAAGTGAATAAGGAAAGTCCCATTCCTCTGTGTAATACAAAAAACAAGTTCCATTCCATAAGCAATTACTGAGGTACTGTGTACAAGTGTATTTGTACTTAGAAAAGTAAGGAAAAATAATTTTTTAAATGTATCAGCGAGCGCTCCTTCGACTGTCATTAAAGAATCTTCACACGTTGGTCTTCTCGAATTTGTGGCGTTGTCACCACGATATTTTTTAGTCACAAGTATGAGGCTCATTTTATACCTTTCTCAATTAAACGTACAAGGAATCTACACACTGAATAAGTTGAACGTCAGTAACATATGATGAGGCTTGATTTCCTATATTTATATGTTAACCACGTTTCATATTGTATGGCTAAATGTATAGCTTACCCTTTCGAACAAAACTGTAGTATATGTATATTAAATATGTCACAAAACATGATGTTGATCAGGAAGTGTCATCGGAAGAATCTGGAAGAAAGTTAGGAATAAATTAATTTTCATAATTTTGGGATCGGTGGAAATCAATACGATTATAGCACATTTTTTTTGCGCATCTTTGGTTCTTGAGAATCGGGAGAGATGCGCACTTCACTAGGTAAACAGAGTATTGAATTCACAAAATGTCGCGTATGCTAACTTTATTCGATTTATTGTGTTTTCGCTGAAAAACGCTTAGAAGAGAACTTGAAAATATAGGTCTAAATCACACGAACTGGGTCTTTCCATTGTCTTATGTCTTTGAGATCTAATTTAATAGAAAATGTTTAATACGCAGCGGTTCTTATAAGATTCGTCCACTGGAAATCACTGGAGGTTTGCTCCTATCTGCAAATTCTCTAGTCGGCATTTGGTAGATGGTGGGTGCAAATTGGTTTAATTACTGTGCAATTCTGGACGCGTGAAAATACATGCTACTTTTTCTAAAACAAAAACTATCCTATACATGAATATGTTATCCAGACTGTCATCTGAAAGAGGTTTTTTCTTGGGTTAGTGTATATCAAATATCTTATTGAGCCGAAATTGGTGAATAGCACCTGAAGGAGTAAGAAAACTCATTGATTTTGAGAAAAGGTGGTGTAATTGTTTGCCTTACCGATTTAGCTAACTTATGGATTTAGCGGCAGGTCCACATTATTCTTGTCTGGTTCTGTTATAAAACATTTATTCTATATAAAAAATCAATGAAATCGGTGGCCTTTAATTACAACATCCATGTATCCTTTCACATCTGGGTGATCTGTGGACTTGGTGATTTAATGATATTTAGGAAATGACTACTATTTCTACTTGCCTGAAGCTAATGGCAGCTAATGGCTAATCTCAGTCTGCGTGGGGGGATGGAGGGGTGCTCCCCATGACCGGCGAGGGTGATGTGCCTCAGTTGAGGAGCAGTTAATCCACACGCGTCGCCTCCGCGAACCCGGAAAGGGCCAGCCGCTTACAATGTGTCCAGGAGGAAACACCAAGTGTAAACCATAGCACTTTCCCTTGGTTAGCGCTTGCAATAATAACAATAATATGCATATTGTACGATCAAGAATTTAGCACGAGGCAGTTTAATTTGGAGACACAAATATGCTAATGCGGAACAGCACCCCCTATAGTTGCAAGAAGTTAAAGAGGCAGTGCGGCTTGGTTGGGTTGTGCTTCGGAGGACGCATGGCTTTCGACCTTCGTCTCTCCCGAGCCCGTACGGGAGTTGTAGCGATGAGACAAGATAGTAATTACTAGCGATTGGATACCACGAAAAATTGGGGAGAAAATGGGATAAAATAAAAAAATATATATAAAAAAAAAAAAAAACTCTAATGGTTTTCTATTATCTGTTTTACAACTTCTCTCTGCTTACATCCCCACAAAATAATATAATAACCTCGTATTATAATTCTAACAGAGCTACCCACATCCTCAGATTATCTTCTTATGATTCTCAAACATTTCATATTGTTATACAATTTCAGAGTGGAAAACTTTAGCAATTATCTTAAAACATACAAATTATTCTAACAGGAACTCACAGGAGGAAGCTGCCAGCAGCAGCAGAGATGCAGGGAACATGGTTTGTGTTGAAGCTGAACAGGTAGGCACTGCTCTTCTCTACTCTCCAGGACTCAGAGGGCATCTTATGAGAGACAGACAGATCATGTTTAACTTCTCTGGGATAGGTGGCAGAATTTTCACGTCCGGATGAAAAGCATGTCCAAAGTAAACTCCCTGCTACTCCGGCCCAGAAGCTAAGATATGCATATTATTAGTGGATTTGGATAGGAAACACTCTGAAGTTTCTAAAATTGTTTGAATCATGTCTGTGAGTATAACATAACTTTTTTGGCAGGCAAAACCTCGGGGACAAACCATTCAGAATAAAGAATTGAGGTCACTCTCTTTTCAATGTTTTTGCTTGGAAATCCAGATTTCTAAGGGACCTTCTTGCAGTTCCTATCGCTTCCACTGCATGTCAACAGTCTTTAGAAATTGGTTGAGGTTTTTCCATTGAGAAATGAAGAAGTAACACTGTTCAGAATAAGGCTCGGGGGAAGTGTACTCTTTGTTAGAGACGCATGACCTGAAAGCTAGCTACACTTTGTTTACCTCCGGAATTGAACACAGATCATCCCGTCTTCAATTTTATCGATTATTTACGTAAAAAATACCTAAAGTTGTATTACAAAAGTAGTTTGAAATGTTTGGACAACGTTTACAGGTAACTTTTGTAGTCATGTTGCGCGAGTTGGAACCGGTGTTTTTCTGGATCAAACGCGCCAAATAAATGGGCATTTTGGATATATATCGACGCAATTAATCGAACAAAAGGACCATTTATATGATGTTTATGAGACATATTGGAGTGCCAACAGAAGAAGCTTGTCAAAGGTAAGGCATGAATTATATCTTTATTTCTGCGTTTTATGTCGCGCCTGGAGGGTTGAAATAGGATTGTCTGTGTTTGTTTACTGGGGTGCTATCCTCAGATAATAGCATCGTTTGCTTTCGCCGAAAAGCCTTTTTGAAATCTGACACATTGGCTGGATTCACAACAAGTGTAGCTTTAATTTGGTATCTTGCATGTGTGATTTCATGAATGTTTAATTTTTCTAGTAATTTATTTGAATTTGTCGCTCTGCATTTTTCACTGCATATTGGCCAGGTAGCGTCCCACATATGCCAGAGAGGTTACCCTGTCTAGGACTGGGGTTCCGCTCGCCAACAGCCAATGAAATTGCAGGGCGCCAAATTCAATCAACAGAAATCTCATAATTCAAATTTCTCAAACATACAAGTATTAGACACCATATTAAAGATAAAATTCTCGTTAATCCAACCACAGTGTCCGATTTCAAACAAGCTTTTCGGCGAAAGCAGAACATATCATTATGTTAGGTCAGCACCTAGTCACAGAAAGCATACAGCGATTTTCCAACCAAAGAGAGGAGTCACAAAAAGCAGAAATAGAGATAAAATGAATCACTAACCTTTGATATTCTTCATCAGATGACACTCCCGGTGTCATACACAATACATGCATGTTTTGTTCGATCAAGTTCATATATATATCCGTGCTTCTACACCTGCATTGCTTGCTTTTTGGGGTTTTAGGCTGGGTTTCTGTACAGCATTTTGAGATATCAGCTGATGTACGAAGGGCTTGATTTGATTTGATATCCAGAACCCTCAGTTTATATTTGGCTTTGCCTTCAAAACATCCCGTGAATTTGCACAGAGCCACATCAATTTATAGAAATACTCAAAATAAACATTGATTAAAGATACAAGTGTTATTCACAGAATTAAAGATATACTTCTCCTTAATGCAACCGCTGTGTTGCATTAAGATTTCAAAAAATATTTACGGAAAAAGCAAAAAAAAGCTATTATCTGAGTACGGCGCTCAGAGACCAACACAACCCAAAAAGATATCTGCCATGTTGGAGTCAACAGAAGTCAGAAATAGCATTATAAATATTCACTTACCTTTGATGATCTTCATCAGAATGCACTCCCAGGAATCCCAGTTCCACAATAAATGTTTGATTTGTCCCATAAAGTCCATCATTTATGTCGAAATATCTCCTTTTGGTTCGCGCGCTCAGTACACAATCTAAACTCACGACGCGCAGACAGGTCCAGGCAAAGGTTCAGAGGAAAAGTCATATTACAGTTCGTAGAAACATGTCAAACGAAGTATAGAATCAATCTTTAGGATGTTTTTATCATAAATCTTCAATAATGTTCCAACCGGAGAATTCCTTTGTCTGTAGAAATGCGATGGAACGCAGGTCGCTCTCACGTGAGCATGCGTGATCAGCTCATGCCACTCTGGCAGACTCCTGACTCAATCAGCTCCCATTCCCCCCTCCTTCACAGTAGAAGCATCAAACAAGGTTCAAAAGACTGTTGACATCTAGTGGAAGCCTTAGGAAGTGCAATTGGACCAAATTTCCACTGTATCTTGGATAAGTAAAGAGTTGAAAAACTGCCAACCTCAGATTTCCCACTTCCTGGTTGGATTTTTTCTCAGGTTTTTGCCTGCCATATGAGTTCTGTTATACATCATTCAAACAGTTTTAGAAACTTCAGAGTGTTTTCAATCCAAATCTACTAATAATATGCATATCCTAGCATCTGGGCCTGAGTAGGAGGCAGTTTACTCTGGGCACGCTTTTCATCCGCATGTGAAAATACTGCCCCCTACCCCAAAGAAGTTAACCCCTCGTTCCATGTGTCTCTCCTCAGGCCGGTGGTGGCTGGTCCACTCCAGGAATCTGAGGTGCGGGAGGTTCCTCCGCCCCCTCTGGACATCGAGGGGGACCCGGCGTATGCTGTTCGAGCCATCATGGACTCAAGGCGTCGGGCGAGAGGCCTTCAGTACCTCATGGAGTGGGAGGGGTACGGTACGGAGGAGAGATGCTGGGTACCGGTGGAGGACATCCTGGACCTTTCGTTGCTGCAGGAGTTTCACCGTCTCCACCCGGATTGCCCTGTGCCTCGTCCGCCTCGTCCTCGAGGTCGCGCGTCAATTGGGGGGGGGGGGGGGTACTGTCACGACTTCCCCTGAAGTTGGTCCCTCTGCTTGTTCGGGCAGCGTTCGGCGGTCGACGTCATCGGTTTTCTAGCCACCACCGATCAACTTTTAATTTTCCATTTGTTTTGTCTTCATTGTACACACCTGGTTTCCATTCCCATAATTATGTTCCTTATTTAACCCTCTGGTTCCCCCATGGTTTTGTGCGTGTTTGTTTGTTGTAAGTTGGTCTGTATTTGTGATCTTGTATATTTTCCTTCTTGGAATATTTGTTGTTTTGAGTAAAGTTACGTGAATTACTCATCTCTGTGTCCTGCGCCTGACTCCGCCTTACCTGCTACACCTAGACGCCTTACAGTGTGGAAGAAATTGACTGGCCTGCACAGAGCCCTGACCTCAGCCCCACCTTTGGGATGAATTGGAACGCCGACTGTGAGCCAGGCCTACTCGCCCAACATCAGGGCCCAACAACACTAATGCTCTTGTAGCTGATTGGAAACATATCCCTGCAGCAATGTTCCAACATCTTGTGGAAAGCCTTCCCAGAAGAGTGGAGGCTGTTATAGCAGCAAAGGGGGGACCGACTCCACATTAATGCCGATGATTTTGGAATGAGATGTTCGATGAGCAGGTGTCCACATACCTTTGGTAATGTACTGTATGTGCCTTGTGTTGATGTACAAGTAGTTCTGTTGTTTTGACTCTCAGGGGAATATAATACTTCAGTAGATGTGACTCTGTTATACTGATGCTCTACCACCCTCTGTTGACTCTGCTGTCAGTTAGATTCTCTGAGGGGTTTTTGTACAGATCCTCCACTCACTCACACCACTGTGTTTCTTGCACAGTAATACACAGCAGAGTCCTCTGCTCTCAGACCAGACAGCTTCAGATACACCATGCTGTTAGAATTATCTCTGGTGACTTCTATACGTCCTTCAATATTTTTTGAATAGATTGTTTTGCTGGCATCATAATAGATCAATCCCATCTAGTCCAGTGCTTTTCCTGCAGGTTGTCTTATCCAGTGCATGCCATAGCTACTAAATGTAAAGCCAGATCCCTTACAGGAGAGGCTGAGAGTATCTCCAGGCTTTTTCGGGACTGGACCAGAGGGAATGGACTCCATACTCTGACCATTTAAAGCTGATGGAAGGATAAACATAGACGAGACAGGTAAAGACATTTAGGTTATAACAAACTAACGTCAATGTTCAGTCATTCCTCATTAAGAACAGTTGATAAGGAGTAAAACCAAGCAGAACTCACAGGGCAGACAGAGAGAGAGGAGCAGAAGGTAGAGTTTTCCCGTCATACTGAGGGTAGAGATATGAACTCAGCTGCTCCACACAAGACAACAAGTCAGCAGCAGAACATAAGTATATATGAACTCTGAGGGATCTGGATTTACATCATGATGTCATGGGGGAGGGACTGATGACTCTGAGGTCAGAGGTAAATGTATGGCTCATCAGTAGGGCCAGGAGTTGTCATTTATCACATGACCTGACCTGGTGAAATTTTATTTTTATTTTTTTCACTTAGTCAGAAAAACCTCCAGGGCCTATTCATCACACACATAACTGACTCAAGGACAGGAGGAACTGTGGGGAACATGATGATTTTCTAAATATTGATCATCTTCATAATAATTATTTTAACTGTGTATTCATTGAAATGGTATATACTGTATAGACATCCATTTGTCAAGGAAATAATTAACATGTATTGAATAGTACATACATAAAGGCCACGATTGACAAGAATAGTACACTAGTATTCACAGGACATGTTTTCAATGGGGCAGTAATTGTTCATTGCAAAAAAAAAGTTTGTTTTACATTTATACAGCAGAGCCCTCTGCTCTCAGAACATACAGCTTCAGATACACCAGGCCAGGGCAAAGGCCGGCCTGATTCAATATGGCCCGCAGAATCATGCTCAGACCACATAAAGAATTTGCGATAGTAAAGTTTTGAAAAACGGATTTGTTATTCAAATTAAAAGCCCAATGAATACTCGCCTTTGTGCAATGATCTAACTCCCACCGCTTGTGGGACATTTATTTTGAAGGCACGTATAAATAACAACTACACGAGGACAGACAGTGACTGACAGGCTGACACACACGTCAC
>NW_019945162.1:58272-64944 GCF_002910315.2 Salvelinus sp. IW2-2015
AGAAAATGTGTGGATTTCCCTCAACTGCAATGTAAAGAATGTTTGGCTGATTTTGCCTTCAGCGTGGACATCATGGCCCTAATGAATTAAATGAATTCCCTTCTACAAGGGAAGGGCCTTTTTGCACATCAGATGTCCAGCCTTGTCAAAGCCYTCAAGSGAAAATTACTCCTCCTGACCCGCCAAGTAGAAGCCAACAATCTCACYCACCTTYCGACACTACTAGTCTGTKCCCTATCAGATGACCAGCGGGAGAAGTATAYATYGCTGCTGCGTGCTTGGAACGGTGAGTTTTCTSGTYGTTTTGAGGATTTTAAAGTGTTGGAAAATGACATGCTGTTGGTTTCCTCTCCTTTCACCTTCAATGTGGATAACACTCCCACTGACCTGCAACATGCGCTTATCGATCTTCAGTCTGATGCAGTGATTGGAGAACTATTCAAAACAATGTCACTGACGAGGTTCTATTCATCTCTCGATGAACAAAACTTTCCAAAGATTAGGAGTCATGCTCAGAAGATGTTTGTACTGTGTGGGTCAACCTATGTATGTGAATAGACATTTTCAGTGATGAAATATAACAATTCAAGGCACAGATCATCTCATACTGACTCTCACCTCTCAGCAATCCTGCRCATAGCGAGGTCAGAAACTATACCTGACTTCACTGCWCTAGTCAATGCCCATCAGAKACTTCTCCTCACACTGAYTGAGTAGTTTAAATGTAATGTTGAGCTCTYTATCTTTCTTGTGTTTTTGTGCATACCCGTTAACAAGAGTTCTGTCTGTGGTGCTGAATTCACAGTGTACTTTTCCCTCCGTGTAGTTCATTGCATGTTTAATAATGAAAATACCTACCAAAAGAAGAACATGGATGTGGTTTATTTCTGTGCATGTTAAAAAAGTAAAATAAGTAGCATATTTGGACGTGATTTAGAGACGTGAACAAAAAAAACATTTACTTTACTGTGTAAACAACACAGAAAATGTTTGCTGATTGACAGTGATCACTGACTTTGTCTTAGAATTGATTGCCTTGAAACATATTTTTTATATGCATGTGACATGCTACCACCCAACTATGGATGTCATGCAAATTCTGTCCCTCAAGTCTGTGTACTTAGATGATGTTTCCTACCATGGGTGAATTGTCTTTCCATCCTGAAAAGATGACAGGAAAACTACACCCCCTCCTGGTCTTGCTTGGGCCTCTGTAGTATGTACTCAATAATCTAGCAATTTATTGGAACAAAAGTATTTTACATATAGAGATTAATCATAATAGCCCATTGAGTTAACATATTTTGATCTATTGTCTTCATTCTCTCTTCTCTATTAGGGGTATATGGTCATAGTCTGGAGGATATTCCCTCCAGTCCAGTCCTGAAAAAGCCTGCAGATCCTCTCAGCCTCTCCAGTAAGGGATCTGGGTTTACATTTAGTAGCTACCAAATGGGCTGGATACAACAACCTACAGGAGATCACTTGATGGATATTATTATAAGGACTAGTAGTGGAACTGCATATGCAAAAAGTGTTGAAGGACGATAGAAGTCACCTGAGATAATTCTAACAGCATGGTGTAACTCAGGCCTGGCAAATTATTTTCCATGGAGGGCCACATTAGAATATATTTTTGCCATCGAGGGCCAGAATCATATTACTGGATTATACATTATACATCAAGTGTATGATTGTGTTGACAGATACAGTGGGGAGAACAAGTATTTGATACACTGCCGATTTTGCAGGTTTTCCTACTTACAAAGCATGTAGAGGTCTGTATTTTTATCATAGGTACACTTCAACTGTGAGAGACGGAATCTAAAACAAAAATCCAAAAATCAATTGTATGATTTTAAGTAATTCATTTGCATTTTATTGCATGACATAAGTATTTGATCACCTACCAACCAGTAAGAATTCTGGCTCTCACACAGACCTGTTAGTTTTTCTTTAAGAAGCCCTCCTGTTCTCCACTCATTACCTGTATTAACTGCACCTGTTTGAACTCGTTACCTGTATAAAAGACAACCTGTCCACAACTCCAATCAAACAGACTCCAACCTCTACACCAATGGCAGGACCAGAGAGCTGTGTAAGACACTCAGGGATAAAATTGTAGACCTGCACAAGGCTGGGATGGCCTACAGGACAATGGCAAGCAGCTTGGTGAGAAGGCAACAACTGTTGGCGCAATTATTAGAAAATGGAAGAAGTTCAAGTGATGGTCAATCACCCTCGGTCTGGGGCTCCATGCAAGATCTCACCTCGTGGGGCATCAATGATCATGAGGAAGGTGAGGGATCAGCCAGAACTACACGGCAGGACCTGGTCAATGACCTGAAGAGAGCTGGGACCACAGTCTCAAAGAAAACCATTAGTAACACACTACAGCCGTCTGGATTAAAATCCTGCAGCGCACGCAAGGTCCCCCTGCTCAAGCCAGCGCATGTCCAGGCCCATCTGAAGTTTGCCAATGACCATCTGGATGATCCAGAGGAGGAATGGGAGAAGGTCATGTGGTCTGTTGAGACAAATAGAGCTTTTTGGTCTAACTCCATCGCCGTGTTTGGAGGAAGAAGAAGGATGAGTACCACCCAAGATCACCATCCCAACCGTGAAGCATGGAGGTGGAAACATCATTCTTTGGGGATGCTTCTCTGCAAAGGGGACAGGACGACTGCACCGTATTGAGGGAGGATGGATGGGGCCATGTATCGCGAGATCTTGGCCAACAACCTCCTTCCCTCAGTAAGAGCATTGAAGATGGGTCGTGGCTGGGTCTTCCAGCATGACAACGCCCCGAAACACACAGCCAGAGCAACTAAGGAGTGGCTCCGTAAGAAAGCATCTCAAGGTCCTGGAGTGGCCTAGCCAGTCTCCCAGACCTGAACCCAATAGAAAATCTTTGGAGGGAGCTGAAAGTCCGTATTGCCCAGCGACAGCCCCGAAACCTGAAGGATCTGGAGAAGGTCTGTATGGAGGAGTGGGCAAATCCCTGCTGCAGTGTGTGCAAACCTGGTCAAGAATACAGGAAACGTATGATCTCTGTAATTGCAAACAAAGGTTTCTGTACCAAATATTAAGTTTCTGCTTTTCTGATGTATCAAATACTTATGTCATGCAATAAATGCAAATGAATTACTTAAAAATCATACAATGTGATTTTCTGGATTTTGTTTTAGATTCCGTCTCTCACAGTTGAAGTGTACCTATGATAAAAATTACAGACCTCTACATGCTTTGTAAGTAGGAAACCTGCAAAATCGACCAGTGGTATCAAATACTTGTTCTCCCCACTGTATATCTATACCCGTGTGGCTCAGTTGGTAAGAGCATGGCGCTTGCAACGCCAGCGCCAGGGTTGTGGGGTTCATTCCCCACAGGGGGACCAGGATGAATATGTATGAACTTTCCAATTTGTAAGTCGCTCTGGATAAGAGCGTCTGCCTAAATGACTTAAATGTAATTAATGTACTTTAAATCACGTCCAATATGCTACTTATTTTACCTTTTTTAACATGCACAGAAATAAACCACATCCATGTTCTTCTTCTTTTGGTAGGTATTTTTCATTTATTAAACATGCAATGAACTACACGGAGGGAAAAGTACACTGTGAATTCAGCACCACAGACAGAACTCTTGTTAACGGGTATGCACAAAAACACAAGAAAGATAGAGAGCTCAACATTACAATTTAAACTCACTCAATCAGTGTGAGGAGAAGTATCTGATGGGCATTGACGTAGTGCAGTGAAGTCAGTATAGTTTCTGACCTCGCTATGCGCAGGATTGCTGAGAGGTGAGAGTCAGTAAGAGATGATCTGTGCCTTGAATTGTTATATTTCATCACTGAAAATGTCCTATTCACATACATGGTTGACCCACACAGTAACAAACATCTTCTGAGCATGACTCCTAATCTTTGGAAAGTTTTGTTCATCGAGAGTGAAATAGAACCTCGTTCAGTGATTGTTTTGAATAGTTTTCTCCAAATCACTGCATCAGACTGAAGATCGATAAGCGCATGTTGCAGGCCAGTGGGAGTGTTATCCACATTGGAAGGTGAAAGGAGAGGAAACCAACAGCATGTCATTTTCCAAACACTTTAAAATCCTCAAAACAACGAGAAAAATCACCGTTCCAAGCACGCAGCAGCGATGTAATACTTCTCCCGCTGGTCCATCTGATAGGGCACAGACTAGTAGTGTCGGAAGGTGAGTGAGATTGTTGGCTTTCTACTTGGCGGGTCAGGAGGAGTAATTTTCCCTTGAGGCTTTGACAAGGCTGGCCATCTGATGTGCAAAAAGGCCCTTCCCTTGTAGAAGGGAATTCATTTAATTCATTAGGGCCATGATGTCCACGCTGAGGCAAAATCAGCCAAACATTCTTTACATTGCAGTTGAGGGAAATCCACACATTTTCTTTTCATTGCAAAACACACAAATCTCCGACTTCAGGTCCGACACCTTTTTTTTTAGCACCTTCCCCAAACTCAGCCATCTCACGTTTGTGTGGTAGGGGAGATCTGCATGACCCGACTCTGTCTCTTCCAACAGTGGGACAAACTGCCTGTGGTTTAAAGATTTCACTCTTATGAAGTTTACCACTTTAGTGACTGTATCCACACATGGCTAATTTTCAGAACAAATTTACAGAGCACCTCCTTGATGATTAATGCAAAGCAGGAAAAATAACTTTGATCTGGGTTCAGCTCTGCTACTTGATCTTGTATTCCTTTTCAAAAGGCCCAACGTTTTTTCCTGTCAAGATTGGGCATCCATCAGTGTTCACACTGGATAACTTTTTAAAACTCAGTTCAGCTTTGCCACACACTTGTTAAACCTCCCCAATAAATCTTTCCCTGTGGTCGTGCTCTTCATTGACTGCTGTAATTTCAAAGTCTGGGTTATGCCTAGTAAGAATATCAACAACTGCACTGTGTCACATCCAGGGCCAAGGAGAAAAAGGTGAAATCCTTTACCTTGTCTTTCAACTGTTGTGCCATATTCTCTGCGATGTCCTCAACACAACCCGTGTCACTATTCGTCTTGACAGGGAAAACATTTTCAAACAGCTCTTTATTGTCGTGGCAAAGAATTGCTGCAGAGTCAATTAAACATTCTTTAAAAATTCACCCTCAGTGAATTTATTTTATTTTATTTTAACCAGGCAAGTCAGTTAAGAACACATTCTTATTTACATTGAGGGCCTAGGAACAGTGGGTTCCTAGGCCGTCATTGTTCAGGGCAAATAACAGATTTTTACCTGTCAGCCTTTACCTTGTCAGCCAACCTTTCGGTTACTGGCCCAACGTTGTAACCACTAAGCTACCTGCCACCCCAGAATGGCTTGCTTTGTTTAGCAATTTTGTCAGACAGTACATAGCTAGCTCTTGCAATTCGCGTTTGCTGAATGCAGTTTTTGTGAAAAGTCCTTGCTGCTTTTGCAACTGAGAATTGCCAACTCTTTCGATGCACTTGCCCTCTGCTCAGAAAAACATATTCCTATATTTCTCTACATGCTTCGTCTGGAAGTATCAGGACAAGTTGTAGTCTTTCAAGACAGCGATGCCTCTTTGCACACTAAGCACACAGCTTTCCTGATACCTTAATAAATAAATATTTAGACGTCCACTCTTGCTGGAACACCCTACATTCATTGTCGACTTTCATTTTCTTTGATATATCTTTGAAAAAACATATTTTTTCACAATTTCTATCTATCTACTATTTGTAAACTGTGACGTGTGGTTCAAGCCTGTTCAGTCACTGTCTGTCCTCGTGTAGTTGTTATTTATACGTGCCTTTCAAAATAAATGTCCCACAAGCGGTGGGAGTTAGATCATTGCAACAAAGGCGAGTATTAATTGGGCTTTTAATTTGAATAACAAATCCGTTTTTCAAAACTTTACTATCGCAAATTCCTTTATGTGGTCTGAGCATGATTCTGCGGGCCATATTGAAATCAGGCCGGCCTTTGCCCTGGCCTGGTGTATTGAAAGCTGTATGTTCTGAGAGCAGAGGGCTCTGCTGTATAAATGTAAAACAAACTTTTTTTTTTGCAATGAACAATTACTGCCCCATTGAAAACATGTCCTGTGAATACTAGTGTACTATTCTTGTCAATCGTGGCCTTATGTATGTACTATTCAATACATGTTAATTATTTCCTTGACAAATGGATGTCTATACAGTATATACCATTTCAATGAATACACAGTTTAAAATAATTATTATGAAGATGATCAATATTTAGAAAATCATCATGTTCCCCACAGTTCCTCCTGTCCTTGAGTCAGTTATGTGTGTGATGAATAGGCCCTGGAGGTTTTTCTGACTTAAGTGAAAAAAATAAAAATAAAATTTCACCAGGTCAGGTCATGTGATAAATGACAACTCCTGGCCCACTGATCGAGCCATACATTTACCTCTGACCTCAGAGTCATCAGTCCTCCCCATGACATCATGATGTAAATCCGATCCCTCAGAGTTCATATATTACTTATGTTCTGCTGCTGACTTGTTGTCTTGTGTGGAGCAGCTGAGTTCATATCTTTACCCTCAGTATGACGGGAAAACTCTACCCTTCTGCTCCTCTCTCTCTGTCTGCCCTGTGAGTTCTGCTTGGTTTTACTCCTTATCAACTGTTCTTAATGAGGAATGG
>NW_019945162.1:64969-69254 GCF_002910315.2 Salvelinus sp. IW2-2015
AAAAAATAAACAAAAACCATAAAAATTATAAAAAAAAACAGACTCCAACCTCTACACAATGCCAGGACCAGAGAGCTGTGTAAGGACATCAGGGATAAAATTGTAGACCTGCACAAGGCTGGGATGGGCTACAGGACAATAGGCAAAAGCTTGGTGAGAAGGCAACAACTGTGTGGCGCAATTATTAGAAAATGGAAGAAGTTCAAGATGATGGTCAATCACCCTCGGTCTGGGGCTCCATGCAAGATCTCACCTCGTGGGGCATCAAATGATCATGAGGAAGGTGAGGGATCAGCCAGAACTACACGGCAGGACCTGGTCAATGACCTGAAGAGAGCTGGGACCACAGTCTCAAAGAAAACCATTAGTAACACACTACGCCGTCATGGATTTAAAATCCTGCAGCGCACGCAAGGTCCCCCTGCTCAAGCCAGCGCATGTCCAGGCCCATCTGAAGTTTGCCAATGACCATCTGGATGATCCAAGAGGAGGATGGGAGAAGGTCATTGTGGTCTGTTGAGACAAATAGAGCTTTTTGGTCTAACTCCACTCGCCGTGTTGTGAGAGAGAGAAAGAAGGATGAGTACAACCCAAGAATCACCATCCCAACCGTGAAGCATGGAGGTGGAAACATCTCATTCTTTGGGGATGCTTCTCTGCAAAGGGGACAGGACGACTGCACCGTATTGGAGGAGGATGGATGGGGCCATGTATCGCGAGATCTTGGCCAACAACCTCCTTCCTCAGTAAGAGCATTGAAGATGGGTCGTGGTGGGTCTTTCCAGCTGACAACGCCCCGAAACACACAGCCAGAGCACTAAGGAGTGGCTCCGTAGTAAGAAGCATCTCAAAGGTCCTGGAGTGCCTAGCCAGTCTCCCAGACCTGAACCCAATAGAAAATCTTTGGAGGAGCTGAAAGTCCGTATTGCCCAGCGACAGCCCCGAAACCTGAAGGATCTGGAGAAGGTCTGTATGGAGTGGGCCAAAATCCCTGTGCATGTGTGTGCAAACCTGGTCAAGAACTACAGGAAACGTATGATCTCTTGTAATTGCAAACAAAGGTTTCTGTACCAAATATTAAGTTCTGCTTTTCTGATGTATCAAAACAATTATAAAATGTCATACATAAAATGCAAATGAATTACTTAACAATCAACAAGTGATGATTTTCTGGATTTTGTTTTAGATTCCGTCTCTCACAGTTGAAGTGTACCTATGATAAAATTACAGACCTCTAACATGCTTTGTAAGTAGGAAACCTGCAAAATCGACAGTGGTATCAAATACTTGTTCTCCCCACTGTATATCTACCCGTGTGGCTCAGTTTGGTAGAGCATGGCGCTTGCAACGCCAGCGCTAGGGTTGGGGGTTCATTCCCCACAGGGGGACCAGGATGAATATGTATGAACTTTCCAATTTGTAAGTCGCTCTGGATAAGAGCGTCTGCTAAATGACTTAAATGTAATTAAATGTACTCTTCATTCGAACAGTGTTTCATGTATTAAGAAGAGTCATGAAATAGTTGACATTAAATCATATTACATTTTGATATTTCTCACAACAATATCACAAATGGCCCTTTGTGGTATGTTGTGTCATACGTTTTAGGCATAGTTTTGAATCTGGCCTACTGCCCTTTGACACAACCTCTATCTTTCATTACATTACCTCCCTCTCTATCTGTTCAATAAAGTCAGAAAATACCTTACAAATATAGATTTTTAAAACAACACATAAAACAAGATAACTAAAAAAGAAGAAGGAATAATTCCCATCCTGAATTACCCTGAAATGTATTCCCATTGCTTCAATGTCATATGGTCAGCAAATATCACCAAACTACTTCACTTAGATGGCAAAACTTCACTCGATAACTTTTTCAATTCACAATTTGTCTATTTAACCCACATCTGCAATACATCACTGTTGTGTGTTGTTTTTAAACATGTTACTGCTCTTTCACAATGATATATTGATCCTTTTTAGGGTTAATGAAGATAATATATCAGGGAAATGGCTTCATCAGGGTGCAGGTGAGTCCTGGGGTAGAAGTTATGCTTGGGTAGCTTTGAACTACTGTGCCCAACACTCATTTTGATAGACACACCTGATAAAAACACATTCTTAAACTCTCTCCCCTATAAACAATTATAATGAAGACATACTAAAGTATTTAGGGGGTATCCCAGGACAGATATGAGAAACCACATAGAGCAATTTATTATTTTAGTTATGGACTCATTTTTCAATGCAATTCTTGATAAGTGTGTTATATTTATTACCAACACAAACCATGAATATGGTCTGTCAATAACATTGTGTGTGATGAGTAGCAGTGAATGACTGAAAATATTAAATAATACAATTAATACAACTGTTGACAAACCAATAATTAAAATTAAATTATTTGATCCATCTCACCATTTAATCAAATTCAAATCGTGTTCACGTGGTTGAAACATTGTTTGGTTACCAGACACCAGCTGGCTGATGCAAAAGACAGTTTCTCCTCAGCTGAAACAAGGTAGTGAGAATTAGATCATGAAAGTGTATAGGAACAGTCCCTGCAGTCCCTGGGCAATTTAACTGCTTTAACTGTCTATCTGAATCATCAGAGATGCTAAACTGGGACCCTGAAACAACCAGGTGACAGACTGGAGTTCACCAAGCGTGGTGCCACACAGCTGTGAGTGTCACAGAGGGGAAGAGAGATGGGTGGGGTGTGTGAGAGAAACAGACACAACTGAGAAAAGGAGAGCAGGGCCGGTGTGGAACAGAGTAGATTATCAAACATAAATCCTTAGACTATGGAATGGATGCATTAATACTTACTTCTTATACATTTTGACCAACATTATGGAAAATATGCTGTTTCTGTGTGACCTGAAATCTTTATTGAATAAAATTGTGGAAAGCTTTTCAATAGAGGGCAAATCCTTAACGAAGGGATGATTAGTTAATCTGAGCTTTCCAAACATAAAGACAGAATACACCAAACAAATGAAGAGGGGAGCGTCATACTAATACTTTGAGCAGATTTGATGGATGGAGTATCATTGCTAAGAAATTGTAGTAATACAGTAATTGTGTATAAAGTACATGTGTTTTAATTGTTTAAAAGTTTGTTTTCTAGTGTCATGTTTAGTGTTTGGATACCTTTATATTCATATGAATGTGTTGGAGTTTTTGTACAGGTCCTGTGTTGGTTTGTATCATTGTGGGTAGCGAGCACAATAATACACAGCTGTGTCTTCAGTCTGCAGACTCTGTCCAGTTAAAGTCATTGTGCTGCTGGAAATGTCTCTGGAGAAACTGAACTTGTTTTTCAGTTTATCACTGTAATATATTTTACCACTGCCACATATATATCCAACCCACTCCAGTGCTTTTCCTGCAGGTTGGCGATTCACACCTGTACAGTAGCTGGTGCTGGTTAAAGAATACCCAGAGACTTTACAGGAGAGGGTCAGAGGCTGTCCAGGCTGCAGGGTCATAGAGCCTGGCTGTGTGAGTTCAGTCTGACAGAACACACCTGTAAAACAAAACAAAACAAACTAAATATTATGTTAATTACATTTCTAAAACTCTATTACTCCCTAGTACACCAATGTTGATGTATCAGTCCCCCAAAACTCACAGGATACAGCTGCCAGCACCAACAGCAGAGATTCAGGGAACATGGTTTGTGTTGAAGCTGAACTGAAGGTAACTGCACTTGCCAACTGAGTGAAAGAGAGAGAGATATTCCTCTTTATACACAAGAGAGGAGAGTTACTTTGCATATAGTGAAAGAGTTATAAAAGGAGGAAAAAAACAACTTGTATCATTCTGACATGTTAAACACAGAATAAGTATCCGAATGTAATGACTTGCTGCTGATATTTTCAGTGAAATAACGATGGTTAACTATAGCTAGCTAGTTTGAACTCTGAATTTCCTTGAGAATTGGCTCCTATTATAGAGCAAATAAGATACAGGACATCATGTAGAGTGAAATGTACAGAGGAGTGATTTGAGCTTTACTTTTGTGTGTTTTCACACTTGATTTACTATGTAGACGTCTATGAATGGTACACTAGTATTTCTGGTCGGGGAAATACAATATGATTAAGTTTGTTTTCTAATCGAGGCTGTTGTGATTTTTGTACAAGTTCTGGGGCTTGTTTGTATCACTGTGGTATCGAGAACAGTAATAGACAGCTGTGTCATCAGTCTGCAGACTCTGTCCTATTAAAGTCACTGTGCCTCTCAAAGTGTCTCTGGTCAAGCTGAACTTGTGTTTCAG
>NW_019945163.1:0-3485 GCF_002910315.2 Salvelinus sp. IW2-2015
TAGAGAGACGGTATTAGAGGAGGAGAGGTAGAGAAGAGGATAAGTGAAGAGATAAGGAGAGAGATAAGAAGAGGGATAGAGAGAGAGATAGATGTAGAGATAAGAGAGGGATAGAGAGAGGAATAAGAGTGAGAGGATAAGGAGAGAGGATAAGGAAGAGATAGAGTGAAGGGAGAAGAAGAAGAGCGATAGAGGAAGAGGATAGAAAAGAGAGAGAGATAGAGAGAGGATAGAGGAGAGTGGAGAGAGAAGGAGAGAGAGAAGGATAGAGAGAGGAGAGAGGATGAGGGGATAGAGAGAGAGATAGAGGAGAGAGGATAGAGGAGAGAGAAAGAGGAAGAGGATATGGATAGAGAGAGAGGATAGAGAGGGATAGAGGATAGGGAAGAGGATAGAGGAAGAGAGAGAAGAGAGGAGAGGAGAGAGAGAGAGATAGAGGAGAGCGAAGAGGAAGAGAGATAAGGAGAGGATAAGGAGAGGGATAAGGAGAGGTATAGAGGAAGGGATAGAGAGAGAGGAGAGGGGAGAGCGGAAGAGGAGAGGATAATGAAGAGAGAGGACAGAATTAGAGAATAGATAGAGAGAAAGGATAAGAGAGGATAGAGGAGAGGATAGAGTTAAGGGATAGAGGAAGGATAAGGAGAGGGATAGAGAGAGCGGATAGAGGAGAGAGGATAGAGGAGAGGGATAGAGGAGAGAGGATAGAGAGAGGGGATAGAGCGAAGGATAGAAGAGAATGAGGAGAGGATAATGAGGACGAGCGAAGAGAAGGAGAGGATAGGGAGAGGCGTAGAGGATTAGAGAGGAGGAGTAGAGGAGAGGGGATGAAGGAGACGAGGATATGAAGAGCGAATGTGAGAGAGAGGGATAGAAGAGAGGCATAGAGAGAGGGTGCATGGAGAGGGCTAGACGAGAGAGGAT
Source organism: Salvelinus sp. IW2-2015 (assembly GCF_002910315.2). NCBI lineage: Eukaryota > Metazoa > Chordata > Actinopteri > Salmoniformes > Salmonidae > Salvelinus > Salvelinus sp. IW2-2015. Next base: position 922 of record NW_019945163.1, read on the forward strand.
AGAGGGAGGACAGTGACTGAGAGGATTAGGATAGCAGAGAGGTGATAGAGTACGACGGATGAGAGAGAGCGGAATAGAGGAAAGAGGAGAAGAGAGAGCGGTGATAGAGAGGGAGATTGGAGAGAAGGGGATAGAGTGAGAGGGGATAGAGGAAGAGACCGAGAGAAGGATATAGAGGCATGAGGAGAGAGGATGATAGAGAGAGGGGATGAGGAGAGGCATATGAGGAGAGGAGGATAAAGGAGCAAGGATATGAGGAGAGGGATAGGGGAGAATAGGGAGGAGAGAGTAGACGGCATTCAGGATGCGGGGAATAGAAAGGCGAGAGGAGCAGAGGATAGAGGAGTACGAGAGTAGAGAGAAGATAGAAGAGAGGAGCAAGGGAGAGGAAGGATGGAGCGAGACCGTAGAGAGAGATAGAGCACGGAGAGAGAGCGAAGGAGGAGAGGAGGAAAAGAGAGAGTAGAGGAGCAGGGGATGAGGGGAAAGGCGAGAGAGACTGACCACGTTAGAGGGATGAGGAGAGAGAGTGAGAGTGAGGGACAAGAGGAGAGTAGAGGACGAGGAGTACGAGGAGAGGAGAAGAGAGGAGGATGAGAGAGGATAGGCTAGAAGGAGCATTGAGAGAGGGGAGACAGAGAGGAGAGTAGAGGGATGGAGAGAGTTGTGAGCTAGATCCCACAGACAAATAATAAACCACCCATACACGTTTAAAAAAACAACACAAAAAACAAGAAAAATATTCTACATAAAAATTGCAGAGCAACAAAAAACAAAACTCACATTTCCAGGCTTGGTATTTGCATTAATGCTTTTATCTGACCTAATAAAAGGTTACACAAACCATCTTTTTTCTCCCTGAATCGCCTTGTCCCAAACGGTTTCTCCTTCCATTCAGCCATCGGCACTAACTCCGCTTCTCTACCTCTTCTCTGCTCCTTCTCTCTACTCCTCTCTCTCTCTGGTCTCTGTTCTCTGTCTCTTCTCTCTCTCTCTCTCCTCTCTCTCTCCTACTCTCTCTCTCGTCTCTCGTTTTCTCTCTCTCTCTCCTCTCTCTCTCTCTCTCTCTCTCTCTCTCTCTCTCTCTCTCTCTCTCTCTCTCCCTCTCTCTCGCTCCCTTCTCCCTTCTCTGTCTCTCTCCCTCTCTCTCTCTCCTTCACTCCTCTATATTCTCTAACACTCTTTCCGCACCGTGGTAAACAAGCCCCATCTCCTCTCCTTTTTAATCTTGCGGTACCATTTCCTACTCATCATTATGCATATTCATTGCCAGTAAACATTTTCATCGACTGCATTTAATCTCTTCCACTAGCAATTACCACTGGCTGTTGTTCTGTAGTGCAGAAGGGCCATCGCTTCCCTCCGCTAGCAGCTGGGGCGCAGATGGGGCCTAGAGCCAAATGCACAAAATAAAAAATGTACAAGATGGCAGTGGAATTTATTTAAGAGAGGAAAAAGCTTTTTAGAGGTATTTTTTCTTCCCCCTGTTTGTATTGTGGTGTCTCTATCTCTTTGTGTGTGCAAAGAGTCATAAAAATTGGTTGTTGGTCTCCCCGGTGTGAAAATGGCGACGGAGACATTGATATTTCATCAGCAGGGTCAGGAAGGGAGTGCGGGCGGCAGCGGTGGGAAAGGGGAAGTGTAAAGAACAGACGGATGTCATTAGGGGGGGGGGGGGTCGGTTTGACTGTCCTGCCCAGTCCTCAGGACTCTGCAGAGGAAGGAGAGATATATATATATATATACTCTAGCAGCACATGAGAGCGAGAAATGGGGCACAGAGGAAAATGTGAATGAGAAAGAAAGAAAGTTATGTTGGAGAAAGAGAGATGTGAGACGAGTAGAGGAAGGGAGATGTTCTCTTCTCTGCAGACATCCAGTAAGCAGGTGTATTTGGCCAGGCTGCCTGCCCTCTTTGCTCCCTTCACTCTTCAATCCTTCACTCTTCAAGCCTTCACTCTTCAAGCCTTCACTCTGAGAGCCTTCACTCTTTACGCCTTCACTCTGAGAGCCTTCACTCTGACAGCCTTCACTCTGAGAGCCTTCACTCTGAGAGCCTTCACTCTTTAAGCCTTCACTCTGAGAGCCTTCACTAAAAAAAAAAAAAAAGGCCCCCCTTCCCAACTTTATCCATGAGAGCTCCCTTCACTCTTGGAGGAGAGCCCTTCACTTCTGAGAGCCTTTCATCTTTGAGAGCCTTCCACTCTGAGAGCCTTCACTCTGAGAGCCACTCTGAGAGCCTTGCACTCCTGAGAGCCTTCACTCTTTAAGCCTTCACTCTGAGAGCCTTCACTCTGAGAACCTTTCAACTCTGGGAGCCTTCACTCTGGAGCCTTCACTCTTGAGAGCCTATCCTCAGAGAGCCTTCACTCTTTAAGTCCTTCACCTCTGAAGCTCTTCACTCTGGAGTCTTCACTCTGAGAGCCTTACTCTGAGAGCGTTCACTCTGAGATTCTTCACTTCTGGGAGCCTTCACTCTGGGAGCCTTCACTCTGAGAGCATGTGTGCGCTATATAGACTTCAGAAGAAGAGAGAGAGAGAGAGAGAAGAGAGAGAGAGGAAAC
>NW_019945163.1:9883-15952 GCF_002910315.2 Salvelinus sp. IW2-2015
AGAGAGAGAGAGAGAGAGAGAGAGAGAGAGAGAGAGAGAGAGAGAGAGAGAGACTAAGCCAGTGGCTCACTCATCCCCAGGGGGCACTGTTAGTCCATCTCTCCTTTATGTTCATCCTCTCCCCTTTCAGTCCTCCACTCCTTCTCTTCTTCCCTTCACCATCCCTCTCCTCCATGTGGGCCTCAACGAATCATTAATCAAGTAGGAAATAAGTCATGCAAACACACGTGTGTTAAACACACTCAAATCACACACTTACACACGTGATTAAACACACTCAAATCCAGTGATGACATCATTCAGAGCAGTTTTGAGCCTGCCCAGTTCAGCTAATAAAAATGTGTTTTGCGTGTTATTTTGTCGTTAATTCATGTCACATATCAGTTTGCAAACAATGTAAAAAAAAAAAAAAATGTTTAAAAAAAAGAAGACAATCCTTGAGTTAGTAAAGCCGTATATAAACATGGTCTCTTCCTTGAGTAATGCAGCTCCAAAATGCAGGTGTTTCAGTGGTGGAAAGGGGCAGCCTGCAAAAGCACAGAGCGTAGGCATTGATAACATTCTTTAGTTGCATCGTGATTGGCTCAGTGTTCTGTCACTCATGGGGACACCACAGAATCTACATGGAGAGCCAGGCAGTTCAAGCCCCCTTGGGGTGTTGCCATAGAGTTACATTAGAAGTGCCCATCCAAGAAGACTCGAGGTCATTGGCCACAGATAAAAGGACGTCAAATCACGTTAGATCTACCGCAGCTTTGATTGGATTGATCATGTCATCATCGTACTTTCAAAATCTTAGCTAGCTTGTTAGCTAGACAAGCAGTCATATTCATGAATCACGTTGATAATCTACTGGGAAATGCTTTTCAATCCATGTCATATGAAGATAAATTACAGATAAAATGTATCGGTGTCTCATCGGCCACTGGACATAAACATTACACAACAAGTCGGAAATCACAAATTCAACAATGACTGGTTTGGAAGGAATCAGTGGATAACTGAGAGAATCGCAAAGCTATCACTATTTTGCTTCACCTTCCTGCCATTCCGGTGGAGACGGTGTGTGTGGTCCAAGTCTGGGTTTAAGTATTTAAAACATCTGTCTGTCTCTTTTCCAAGCTTTAAAAAGGATAAACATTCACATTCAACACCATGTTCCAGAGGTTGAATACATCGGCCATGTTGTCAATCCAGCAATGACATCATCCAGAGAATGTTAAGACTTTGATGATAAAATGTTGATGACAAAGGTTTGCCCACAGGAAGAACCGCTGCGCCAACTTCCTGTTCAGTTCAGTTCTGAACCACAATGGTGAGTCCAAAAAGATCATGTATATGTATAAATGATGCAATGCATAAATTATGTAATATGCCAGGGAGATATGTATATTGTAGATCAGAAGGTAATGCCTAATTGTTTATGTTGTGTAGTAAGCTATTAGTAGTCCATGTGTCTCACCCTAATCATTCGGTCCCTTTCCACCATCAGAACTTATCCTACGGTTCTGACTTGGTGTACAGGGAGAATACTGAAAGAATGGCTCATTGTCTGTAATAACTGATTTTTGTCGCTGTCCATTTCAAAAAGTACTCAACAAATAGACATACCAATGTCGGTCTTAGCTCGCTCATTAATGTTTTAATTGAAATTTGCTTACTTTGTGCATTATATCTCATGTGATTTTCTCCACCAGGAGGGGATACTATATAATGTTGTTGGGTCTGTAACCATGAAGAGGGGATACTATATAATGTTGTTGGGTCTGTAACCATCAAGAGGGGATACTATTATATAATGTGTTGGGTCTGTAACCATGAAGAAGGGATACTATAATAATGTTGTTGGGTCTGGAACCATGAAGAGGGGATAATGTATAATGTTGTTGGGTCTGTAACCATGAGAGGGATACTATATAAATGTTGTTGGGTCTGTACCGCATGAAGAGGGGATACTATATGTAAGGACTGTCGTCTCCTCATCCTCAGACGAGGAGAGGAGAGAAGGATCATCAGACCAAAATGCAGCTTCAGGGAAATAAGCCATCTTTTATTTATAACAGGGAAATAAACTGATGATGATGGCGACACGAAAACAAACACTTTAACAAACTTACAAAATAAAACAACGACGTAGAACGAAACCTGAACATAAACTCACATACTAAAACGTAAACTCACGGACAGGAACGTTACATCAAAACACACGAACAGCCAAACAGTCCCGAATGTGAAAATACATCGACAACACGAAGACATCACAGGAGACAATCACCCACAAACAAACAGTGAGAACACCCTACCTAAATATGACTCTTAATTAGAGGAGAACGCAAAACACCTGCCTCTAATTAAGAGCCATACCAGCAACCACAACCAACATAGAAACAGATAACATAGACTGCCCACCACAAAACACATGCCCTGACCTAAACACATACAAAAACAACATAAAACAGGTCAGGACCGTTACAGAACCCCCCCTCAAGGTGCGAACGCCGGGCGCACCAGCACAAAGTCCAGGGGAGGGTCTGGGTGGGCAGTTGACGCACGGTGGTGGCTCGGCTCTGGACGCTGTCCCAAACCACCATAGTCACTCCCGCTTCTGTCTTCCCCTCCCAATGACACCCTAAAACTAACATCCCTAAATGAATGGCCAGCACGGGACAAGGGGCAGCACCGGGACAAGGGGCAGCCCCGGGACAAGGGGCAGCACCGAGGACAAGGGGCAGCACCAGGATAAAGAGCAGCACCGGACAAGGGCAACACCGGGACAAGGGGCAGGTCCCGGCTGATATACTCTGGCAGAATCCGGCTGAGGGACTCTGCAGGATCCTGGCTGAGGGACTCTGGCAGATCCTGGCTGAGGGACTCTGGCAGATCCTGGCTGAGGGACTCTGGCAGATCCTGGCTGAGGGACTCTGGCAGTCCTGGCTGAGGACTCTGGCAGGTCCTGGCTGAGGACTCTGGCAGTCCTGGCTGAGGGACTCTGGCAGGTCCTGGCTGGACGGCTCTGGCAGGTCCTGGCTGGACGGCTCTGGCAGGTCCTGGCTGGACGGCTCGCAGGTCTCGCTGGACGCCTGGCAGGTCCTGGCAGGACGGCTCTGGCAGGCCCTGGCAGGACGGCTCTGGCAGGCTGGCAGGACGGTCTGGCGGTCATGGCAAGGACGGCTCTGGCAGGTCATGGCAGGACGTTCGGCAGTCAGGCAGACGGCTCTGGCTGGTCATGGCAGGACGGCTTGGCTGGTCCTGGCAGGACGGCTCTGGCTGGTCCTGGCTGGACGGCTCTGGCTGGTCTGGCTGGACGGCTCTGGCTGGTCCTGGCTGGACGGCTCTGCTGATCCGGTCTGGCGGAAGGCTCTGGTCTACCGTCTGGCGGAAGCTTGCTGATCCGGTCTGGCGGAAGGCTCTGGCTGATCCGGTCTGGCGGAAGCTCTGGCTGATCCGGTCTGGCGAGAGGCTCTGGCTGATCCGGTCTGGCGGAAGGCTCTGGCTTGATCCGGTCTGGCGGAAGGCTCTGTAGGCTCATGGCAGACGGCAGCTTTGCAGGCTCATGGCAGACGGGCAGCTTTGCAGGCTCATGGCAGACGGGCAGCTCAGGCGCCGCTGGGCAGACGGGCAGTTCAGGCGCCGCTGGGCAGACGGGCAGTTCAGGCGCCGCTGGGCAGACGGGCAGCTCAGGCGCGCTGGGCAGACGGGCAGCTCAGGCGCCGCTGGGCAGACGGGCACACTGTAGGAAGGAGAGACGGAGAGACAGCCTGGTGCGTGGTATAGGCACTGGCTGCGCTGGAGAGGAGGAAACAGCTGGAAGAGAGAACCCGGAGAGACAGCCTGGTACGGGGCTGCCACCGGAGGACTGGTACATGGAGGTGGCACCGGGTATACGGACCGTGAAGGAGGACACGTGCTCTTGAGCACCGAGCCTCCCAACCTTACCACAGGTTGAATGGTCCCGTAGCCCTGCCAGTGCGGCGAGGTGGAATAGCCCGCACTGGCTATGCAGGCGAACCGGGGACACCACCTGTAAGGCTGGTGCCAATGTACGCCGGCCCGAGGAGACGCACTGGTGGCCAGATGCGTTGGGCGGCTTCATGACATCCGGCTCGATGCCCAACTTAGCCCTCCAGTGGCGCAAGGTGGAATAGCCCGCACTGGGCTAAGCACGCGTACTGGGGACACGTGCGCTTTATCGCATAACACGGTGTCTTACCAGTACGACGCCTTCTACCTCCACGGTAAGCACGGGGAGTTGGCTCAGGTATCCTACCCGGCTTTGCCACACTCCTCGTGTCCCTCCCCCCAAGAAATTTTTGGGTCTGACTCACGGGCTCCCAACCGCGTCGCCGCGCTGCTCCTCATACCAGCGCCTCTCAGCCTTCGCTGCTTCCAACTCCGCCTTGGGACGGCGATATTCCCCTGGCTGAGCCCAGGGTCCTCTACCGTCCAGGATCTCCTCCCAAGTCCAGAAGTCCTTGTTGCTCTGTTGAGCATTCCCTTGCCGTTGGTCTTAGCGTGGTGGGTGATTCTGTAAGGACTGTCGCTCTCCTCATCCTCAGACGAGGAGAGGAGAGAAGGATCATCAGACCAAATGCAGCTTCAGGGAAATAAGCCATCTTTTATTTATAACAGGGAATAAACTGATGATGATGGCGACACGAAAACAACACTTTAACAAACTTACAAAATAACAAAACGACGTAGAACGAAACCTGAACATAAACTCACATACTAAAACGTAAACTCACGGACAGGAACGTTACATCAAAACACACGAACAGCCAAACAGTCCCGAATGTGAAAATACATCGACAACACGAAGACATCACAGGAGACAATCACCCACAAACAAACAGTGAGAACACCCTACCTAAAATATGACTCTTAATTAGAGGAGACGCAAAACACCTGCCTCTAATTAAGAGCCATACCAGGCAACCACAACCAACATAGAAACAGATAAATAGACTGCCCACCCAAAACACATGCCCTGACCTAAACACATACAAAAACAACATAAAAACAGGTCAGGACCGTTACACTATATGATGTTGTTGGGTCTGGAACCATGAAGAGGGGATACTATATAATTTGTTGGGGTCTGTAACCATGAAGAGGGGATACTATATAATGTTGTTGGTCGGGAACCAAGGAGAGGGGATACTATATAATGTTGTTGGGTCTGGAACCATGAAGAGGGGATACTATAATAATGGTTGTTGGGTCTGTAACCATCAAGAGGGATACTAATAATGTTGTTTGGGTCTGTAACCATGAAGAGGGGATACTATATAATGTTGTTGGTCTGGACCATCAAGAGGGGATACTATATAATGTTGTTGGGTCTAACCATGAAGAGGGGAACTATATAATGTTGTTGGGTCTGTAACCATGAAGAGGGAATACTAATGAATGTTGTTGGGTCTGAACCATGAAGAGGGGATACTATAATGTTGTTGGGTCTGGAACCATGAAGAGGGATACTATATAATGTTGTTGGGTCTGGAACCATGAAGAGGGGATACTATATAATGTTGTTGGGTCAGTAACCATGAAGAGGGATACTATATAATGTTGTTGGGTCTGGAACCATGAAGAGGGGATACTATATAATGTGTTGGTCTGGAACCATGTTTGTCAATGACAGTGTCTTCCCATTCAATATTTGTTTTCGACTAAAAGTTCTTTAATAGACCCAGTTGATACAACGAGGGTTGTTTTGTTTGCGCAATGCGCTGGCTGTGCCTCGGCACAACGTCTATAAACGTGGATCCACAAGGAGTCAGTAGAAACCAAATTTATTTAAGCAAGTCAGCCATATCAGCACTGATTTTTAAAAAGGCAATAAAATGAGGCTGATTGAACTGTTTGGCTGCCGGACAAGGCTACACTGAAACCAGGTGTAGCAGTGGTAAGGATTCACTACATGATGCTGAAAAGAAAGCTTCTGCTGTTTGGGACAGCTTTATGTAGGCCATAACAGGACACCGTTTGTCAACGTTATAGGTATTTAATGTATTGTTTAGTGTTGTGTATTGACTTTTCTGGTATGATTATTTTTTTAAATTGTTA
>NW_019945163.1:15977-29183 GCF_002910315.2 Salvelinus sp. IW2-2015
TCACATATAACCACAGCGTGACCATATCGCTCGCCGCTCACTGTCTACTCGCGGAGATGCGTCCGCATGAGCGATAAGTTCCAACGCTCTCTCTCACTCAAACCTGACGAGCTGACCCCATCACACCCCTGCACCTCCTCCCTCCTGACTCCCATCACCACCCCACCTCCCTCCACCTCCTCCCTGCTGCATCACTATACCACAGCTGACTCCCAGTCAAAGGCTACAAAGCTATGAGTGCTTCAAAGGTGTCCTAACTGTATATGTATATTGTTACATGAGAAGCGCACGGCTAGAGACAGGAGGAGAACCCCTTAACCCAAGCCGTCCCAGCACCACCGTTCCTAGGCTAGAGAACCCTTACCTCCCTGTCCCAGCACCACCATTCCTAGGCTAGAGAACCCCTTACCATCCCTGCTCCAGCACCACATCCTTTAGGCTAGGAGAACCTTACCATCTCTCCATCCGTCCTCCCTCCAAACCTCCATCTCATCCTCCATCCCCCATCGCACGCCGTGTTCATCCTCCTTCCGTCCACGGACGCTGAAATCCTTACAGTGCAGTCCGACTGCCCATCCAGTCCCGAAACCTCACGCTCCTACTGTTTACAAGTTAAGCCTTATCAGAGCTGAACCTCCATCCAATGAGCCCCCCTCCGTCTCCCACCCCCTCCATCCTCTCCCTCTCCATCCCTCTCCCTCCCCTCCAGCCTCTCCACCATCCATCCCTCCTCCCCTCCATCCCTCCATCCCTCCAACCCTCCGCCCACAAGACGTCAGTTACGTTCCAAATGGCCCCTATGCCCTTTGAGTGCACTTCTTCTGACCAGGAACGCCAAAAGTTGTGTCCTGTATAGGGAATAGGGTGCCATTTGGGAGACTTCTCTCCTCTCTCGCTGTCAGGCCCCAGGCGAGGGTCAACGGTGGGCCGGTAGCTCTCCTGAAAAACCTTAGTGCAGCGGCCGGCTGCTCGGCTGCCGCAGGTGCTGCCTGACTTTGTTTGTAGCTGCGGAGGAGCGCAGCAACCCGAACTGGGGACAGCTTGACAGGAATCTAAAATAAGCACTTACACTGGTTCCAGTCAGCCACTCTGTGAACGAGAGCAAGTTGGCGCGCTGTGAATATTCACTATGTGGAGAGGAGCAGCAGGAGGGGGAAGGGAAAAGACTAGGAGTCCACTAGTGCGGTGAGAAACTCAGACAACACGTACTCAAACACACACACGTACTGCAAACTCACACTACTCAAACACACACACGTACTCAAACACACGTACTCAAACACACACACACTCAACCACACAGTAATCAAACACACAGCACACGTACTCAACACACACACACGTACCAATACAACACACACGTACTCAAACACACACACACGTACTCAAACGCACACACGTATCAACACACACGTACTCAATATCACACACACGTACTCAAACACACACACGTACTCAAACACACACACGTACTCAAACACCACACGTACTCAAACACACAACGTACTCAAACACACCATCACAATCACAACACTCACACACCACGTACTCAAACACGACACGTACTCAAACAACAACGTCTCAAACACACACAAATCTCAAACACACACATACTCAAACACACACCATACTCAAACCAACGTGACCAACTGACAGACACAGGCACACACAGGCACGCCATACTCACTGTGATCATGAATGATGCATTACACACCCTCGACTCTTCCCGTCCGTCCCGTCTGCTCTCTGCTCTCTCTCTCTCTCTGCTCTCTCTCTCTCTCTCGCTCTTCTCTCTCGTCCTCTCTCTCCTCTCTCTCTCCTCATCTCTGTTCATTTTTACAATGAAACCTCCCCACTTCTCATCTCAACTCCCCACCAGGCCCCGGCTTCTCTTAAAGTCCGACTGTACTCCTTGTGTTTTCTGTTACGGTCCCGTTTGAAGTTTGTTCTGGTGGAGTAGGATTAGTTTGTGAGGGGTTTGCGTGCGAGCGAAGCTTAATCTCCGCTTTCCTGTTTCCCTTCTTCTCTCTGAATCTTTGAAACTTATCCCTTGTCTAGTCTCTGAGACTGTGCAGCTCTGAGTTCGCTTATTTAAGAGATGTAGTGACAAGTCCAGAGGCTTACTCCTCCTTCACTATTAAGGTACATCTATCTCACATCATCATCTACTCCTTCGGGCCTTCTCTCACACCTCCTCTCTCCCTGTTCATTACCTCCCTCCCTTCCTTCCGATCGAATCTCTCTCTCTTGTTCTCTCTTCTCTCTCTTCTCTCCTTCGCTCTCTCTCTGCCTCTCTCTCTCATCTCTCTCTCCTCTCTTCTCTCTCTCTCTCTCTTCCCTCTCTCTCTCTCTCTCTCTTTTTCTCTCTCTATATACAAAAGTATGTGGACACCCCTTCAAATGAGTGAATTCAGCTATTTCAGCCACACCCGTTACTGACAGGTGTATAAAATTGAGCACACAGTCATGCAATCTCCAATGACAAACATTGGCAGTAGAATGGCCTTACTGAAGAGCTCAGTGACTTTCAACACAGCACCGTCATAGGATGCCATCTTTCCAACAAGTCAGTTCGTCAGATTTTTGCACTGCTAGAGCTGCCCCGGTCAACTGTAAGTACTGTTACTGTGACGTGGAAACGTCTAGGAGCAACAACGGCTCAGCCGCGAAGTGGTAGACCACTTAAGCTCACAGAATGGGACCTCTGAGTGCTGAAGCACGTAGAGCGTAAAAATCGTCCGTCTTCGGTTGCAACACCGAGTTCCAAACTGCCTCTGGAAGCAACGTCAGCACAATAACTTTTCGTCAGGAGCTTCATGAAATGGGTTTCCATGGCCGAGCAACCGCACACCATCCTAAGATCACCATGAGCAATTCCAAGTGTGGGCTGGAGTGGTGTAAAGCTCGCCGCCATTGGACTCTCTGGACGCGAGCCCTAGGACCATGCCTCAGGACTACCTGGCCAGATGACTCCTTGCTGTCCCCAGTCCACCTGGTCGTGCTGCAGCTCCAGTTTTAACTGTTCTGCCTGCGGCTATGGAACCCTGACCTGTTCACCAGACGCGCTACCTGTCCCAGACCTGCTGTTTTCTACTCTGGAAAGTAGAGCGTTGCATTAGTCTAATCTAGAAGTGACAAAAGCATGGATTCGCTTTTCTGCTTCAGACTTTTGCAATGTTACGAAGATTGAAAAAAGCTGTCTTTGAAATATTCTTGGTATTTGTTGACTAACTATGACCAGGGCGGTTGTTTGAAAGGTACATCAACTCTGTACCCGAAACCAGTAATGCTTTTAACATAGAGGAGAGGATGGAGGATACAGTATAATTTATTTTACAGGAAACAGTAGCTCCTTCAGTGTAGCTAGATAACAATACTGTAACTGAAGTTTTAGGAGTCATCCAGGAGTCATCCAGGAGTCATCCAGGAGTCATCAGGAGTCCTCCAAGAGTCATCCAGAAGTCATCCAGAAGTCATCCAGGAGTCATCAAGAGTCAACCAGGAGTCAACCAGGAGTCAACCGGAGTCAACCAGGAGTCATCCATGAGTCACCCATGAGTCATCCATGAGTCATCCAGGAGTCATCCAGGAGTCATCCAGGAGTCTCATCATGAGTCAATCAGGAGTCATCATGAAGTCATCCCGTGAGTCATCAGTCATCCATCAGGAGATCACATCCAGGAGTCATCCATGAGTCATCCAGGAGTCACATCCAGGAGTCATACCCAGAGTCAAGCCAGGAGTCCATCACCATGAGTCCATCCATGAGTCATCAGGAGTCATCCAGGAGTCATCCAGGAGTCATCCAGGAGTCATCCAGGAGTCATCCAGAGTCATCCATGAGTCATCCATGAGTCATCCAGGAGTCATCCAGGAGTCATCAGTAATATGTTGGACTGCACAGGCTGCAGAACAGCACAACATCCTGATCATTTAAGAATCATTCTGCATCCCAAATATGTTTTAACCCTATTTCTTAAATATGGTCCTTGTCAAAAAAGTGCCCTATATAGGGAATAGTGTCCATTTGAGATACACCGACAAGCAGAAGATAACAGCACACCAATGTTATTTTACACTATGTATGTGTTATGTCTCCGTTATTTACAATGCTGTTTATGGCGCACACAACACATACAGACACACACGCACGCACACACGCACGCACGCTCACACACACACACAGCTCACACACACACACAGACACACACACAAATGCCACACGCACGCAAGACCTCAACCCACCATGTTATGTCTCAGTTCTTTACGTTGCTGTTTATGACCTTTGTGTAGCTCTGCGTCCGTCTGCAGCAGCTGAAACTATTAGTGACTTCCTGGACACATTTTCCCAGACATCCAGAGTCTAGCCCAACTACGGTGTGTGTGTGTGTGTGTGTGTGTGTGTGTGTGTGTGTGTGTGTTGTGTGTGTGTGTGTGTGTGTGTGTGGTGTGTGTGTGTGTGTGGGTGTGTGGTGTGTGTGTGTGTGTGTGTGTGTGTGTGTGTGGTGTGTGTTGTGTGTGGTGTGTGTGTGTGTGTTGTGTGTGTGTGTGTGATGTATATGTGTAGACGTTACATCGCCCCGGGGGCAGCAACTAGTAAAAACTGTACACACCATTATTATTTTTTACACAACACACACACACCACACCACACACACACACCCACACACAACACACACACAACACACACACACACACACACACCATCACACACACCCACACACACACACACACACACACACACACACACACACACACACACACACAACACACACACAACGACAATCTCTACAGTAGAACACTTATATACCTTGAGGAAAGAGTCCATATATGGACTTCCTGTGGGAGTTGTAGTTTTGCAGTGCTGTAAAGTTCCTCACAACTAAATTATATAAAGTTTCCTCACAATAAGATTATATAAAGTTTCGTCACTATTAAATTATATAAAGTTTCCTCACAATTAAATATATAAGTTTCCTCACTAATTAAATTATATAAAGTTTCCTCACATTAAATTATATAAAGTTTCCTCACAATTAATTATAATATAGTTCTCACTCATAAATATAAACGTTTCCTCACATTAAATTATATAAAGTTTCCTCACTATAAATTATATAAAGTTTCCTCACTATAAATTATATAAAGTTTCTTCACTATAAATTATATAAAGTTTCCTCCACAATTAAATTATGTAAAGTTCCTCACAATTTAAATTATATAAGTTTCCTCACAATTAAATTATAAAGTTTTCCTCACTATTCAATATATAAAAGTTTCCCTCACTATTAAATATATAAATTTCCCTCACTATTAAATTATATAAAAGTTCCTCACTAAATTCAATATATAAAGTTTCCTCACTATTAAATTATATAATGTTTCCTTATTATAAATTATATAACGTTTCCTCATTATTAAATTATATAGTTTCCTCATTATTAAATGATATAACGTTTCCTCACTATTACATTTTTTATAGTTTCCTCACTATTAAATGACAAAGTTTCCTCATTAATAAATTATATAACGTTTCCTTATTATTAAATGCTATAATGTTTCCTCATTATTAAACGCTATAAAGTTTCCTCACTATTAAATTATATAAAGTTTTCTCATTATTAAATTATATAAAGTTTCTTAATTATAAATGATACAAATTCTCCTCATTATTAAATGCTATAAAGTTTCCTCACTATTAAATGATATAACGTTGTCTCATTATTAAAATATATAAAGTTTCCTCATTAAATGATATAAAGTTTCGTCACTATTAAATTATATAAAGTTTCCTCATTAAATGATATAAAGTTTCCTCACTATTAAATGATATAAAGTTTCCTCATTAAATGATAAGTAGTGCTATATCTTTGTCATTATATTGTATGAAATCAACTGTATGTTTGTGGATTTAATGTGATACAAATGATTCATTCTCAAACACTCCAGTTATATGTGAGTAAACTAAAGTTTCTGTTTTTACATTATGGTTGTTTTGAAATTGTTAAGTATGTGTTATACAGCATAAAAACGTATCATACAAAAGCTCTCATGATCATTATCACTGTCTGCAACACAAAACAATTAAGGGCAACAATCTGCTGACAACCCATCTCATTTGTCAACACATATCACTCTGTGGCACCTGTTTCTAGATGGCAGAAAGCAGGTTTCACATTGTGTTATCGCAGGAACAGGTCGCTGCTGTTACAGAAAGCTACGTATACTGTAACATGCAACACGATCTCCAATTAATGTCACTTGTAAAAGCGTTAAATACGTACGTCACATATGGTGACATTTTACCCGGGGGATCAGTAACAATCCAAGTAATAGATGTCGAAGCACCACCATTATAACCCCTGTCCTACCCACGCACGCTCACACGTACTTCCAGGCTTCGGGCCTTTAAAACTTCCTGTGTTCGTAATCCTACCAGGCACGTGATTGGACCACAGCGTGTGGAGGATGTGAGAGCGCGCCCTTACACTTCATCAGAAAGAAAATTCTGACGTACTTGGTGCCCGGCCTTTGATCCACAGCAGCACGACCCTGTTAGCGGTCTGACTGGTTTCATATGGACATCAAATCACTGCTCGTATCCTTCCACTCGGTTCCTCCCTGTTCAGCTGCAGTTAGATGGGTTGGTCCCAAACGGCACCCTATTCCAGAGCCACCTGGTCTAAAGTAGTACGCTATATTAGGGAATAGGGTGCCATTTGTGACGTGGTCAGATGTCCTTTCTCTGCCACTGTAATTTGGTTTGGGTTTTATTACTTGGAGCATTTTGGAGAGGAGGACGGTCAGAGACGACTCACACAACATATCAATCATTCTCCTCAACTATCTAATGGAACAGTCTGATCTCCCCATATAGAACACCACTAATGGAACAGTCTGATCTCACCATATAGAACACCACTAATGGAACAGGTCTGATTTCTTCCCCATATAGAACACACTAATGGAACCAGTCTGATCTCCCACCATATAGAACACCACTAATGGAACAGTCTGATCTCACCATATAGAACACCACTAATGAACAGTCTGATCTCACATATAGAACACCACTAATGGAACAGTCTGATCTCCCCATATAGAAACCACTAATGGAACAGTCTGATCTCCCCATATAGAACACCACTAATGGAACAGTCTGATCTCCCATATAGAAACACCACTATGGAACAGTCTGATTCCCCATATAGAACACCACTAATGGAACAGGTCTGATCTCCCATATTAGAACACCACTAATGGAACAGTCTGATCTCCCATATAGAACACACTAATGGAACAGTCTGATCTCCCCATATAGAACACCACTAATGGAACAGTCTGATCTCCCATATAGAACACCACTAATGGAACAGTCTGATCTCCCCATATAGAACACCACTAATGGAACAGTCTGATCTCCCATATAGAACACCACTAATGGAACAGTCTGATCTCCCCATATAGAACACCACTAATGGAACAGTCTGATCTCCCCATATAGAACACCACTAATGGAACAGCCGATCTCACCATATAGAACACCACTAATGGAACAGTCTGATCTCACCATATAGAACACCACTAATGGACAGTCTGATCTCACCAATATAGAACACCACTAATGGAACAGTTCTGATCTCCCCATATAGAACACCACTAATGGAACAGTCTGATCTCACCATATATAGAACACCACTAAATAGACTAAAAATATGGCTAAATATATGACCACTTTTTTTTCACCATCAATATATGACTAGAGCGGGAACAGGTAGAATGTAAACTGAGCAGTGGTCATATCATAACACATGATAAATATCATAACACATGATAAATATCATAACATTTCAAATGATCAATTTTACTAATTCATAGCAAAATCAGCACATGTACATTTTTTCCGCTAATACTGCTAATACACTTCATGTAGTATAGCTTCATTTCATCTCTTGAAGTGAACATTTTACCATAGGGGATATATCAGCTAGTCATCTCATTTTCACACCTCTCTCTAACACACACACAACTCACACACACACACACACCACCACACACACACACACACACACACACACACACACACACACACACACACACACACACACACACACACACACACACACACACACACACACCACACACACACACACACACACACACACACACACACACACACACACACACACACACACACACACAACACACACTCACACACACACACACACGCCATGTTACGAACCGCTGAGCTATGAGAGATGACACCTCCGTTTTACACCTGTTAAGAGGCTCGCATTGTGAGCAGTTCTTAAAATAGATCTGAATTAGCTAAGATGTGGAAGTAAGTTGTTAATTTGAAGTGTCTGATGGTAATGACATGATATCTGTATCCTTGGTTTTCCATTTTCCATATTTAAAATCTTGTTCTTCTTCCCCTATCACTCTCCCTCCTACTGTAGGTAAAATCAAATAAAATCAAATGTATTTATAAAGCCCTTCTTACATCAGCTGATATCTCAAAGTGCTGTACAGAAACCGACCCTAAAACCCCAAAACAGCAAGCAATGCAGGTGTAGAAGCACGGTGGCTAGGAAAAACTCCCTAGAAAGGCCAGAACCTAGGAAGAAACCTAGAGAGGAACCAGGCTATGAGGGGTGGCCAGTCCTCTTCTGGCTGTGCCGGGTGGAGATTATAACAGAACATGGCCAAGATGTTCAAATGTTCATAGGTGACCAGCAGGGTCAAATAATAGGTCCTCCTCAATCCCTTGTGCATCACACTAGTACAGCTGTACATCTTTTTGTTGACAAGATGGCGTCGACAGACACGATTGCCCTGATTCTAGCTCCTAGCTAACTTTGCAGAGTATTTTCATTTGTCTGTCTGTGTGTTATTTATTACATTATTTGCTCTGAACTTTTCTTGTAATATTCCCAACAGCCAGAAAAAACTTTTTTGATATTAGAACACTAGTAATTCTAGCAGAAATTCAACTTCCGTGACCTGGATCTTTTGTTTTGTACTTCCCGAGGCAGCTCTATTCATCCCAGGGGTTGCACCAAAACACAAGACACCAGAGAAGATAGAAGAAGTAGGGCCCTAGTCAGACTCAAGAGGCGTGCATACCATCACGCTTCCGAGTATATTACTCGCTAACGTTCAGGCCCTGGACAAAGTAGAGGAGCTCAGGGCGAGGATCTCCTTCCAGAGAGGCATCAGGGACTGTAACATGCTTTGTTTCACGGAATCGTGGCTCTCTCGGGATATATTGTCCATCGTGCGGACAGGAAGAAAGAACTCTCTGGGAAAAAGAAAGACGGAGGGTTTTGTTTCATGATTATCAACTCGTGGTGTGATTGTGGGTAACGTACAGGAAGTCAAGTTCTTTTGTTCTCACGATCTGGAATACCTCACCATCAAATGCCGAGCGCATTTCCTTCAGAGATCATTTTCTTCGGTCATCGCCACTGCCTTGTATATTCCCCCCCCAAAGTCGACACCGTGACAGACAATGTGCAAACTGGAAACAGCATATCCTGAGGTCACGTTGTTGTTCCCACTGTGACGATTACAACTTATCCAAACCAACAACTGTGGATAGATGGCAGCATTCACGCAAAAATAGCTGAAAGACATTGGACTAGTCAAGATTTTCTACTGCTGGGCCTTGTCTTTTTTTAAATGTAACCTTTGTTTAACTAGGCAAGTCAGTTAGGAACAAATTCTTAATTACATAGACGGCTTAGGAACAGTGGGTTAACTTCCTTGTTCAGGGGCAGAACGACAGATTTTTACCTTGTCAGCTCAGTGATTCAATCTAGCAACCTTGCGGTTACTAGTCCAACGCTCTAACCACTAGGCTACCTGCCGTCCCCCACTCTAACCACTAGGCTATCTGCCGCCCCTACACTCTAACCACTAGGCTATCTGCCGCCCCTACACTCTAACCACTAGGCTATCTGCCGCCCCTACACTCTAACCACTAGGCTACCTGCCGCCCCTGCCATCTTGAAGCCACCTTTACAGTTCTTGCAGGTTGTAGGGATTAAGGCCGGTTGAGTTTTAGTTGGACATTGAGCTCTATGAAGCCGTCTCTGAGATACTTTGTCAGTTTGCCGAGAAGTCTGTCAACATGGGGAAAGCAGTTCAAGTGCTTATCAGAACAGCCTCCAAGGATGGACTCGTAGAGGGAAATTCTGGAACACCCGAGAGTGACCAACCTTCACGTCTTGGGCTGTGAGGATGGCGGAAACTTGACTTTGAACGAGCTGATGAGGTTGGCCATACTGGAGCTGGAGTACCTGAATGCTAGCTGTGTAGGGTGATGGGTGATGATGGTAGGACTGGCCAATCCTCTGTGCTTCAGGGAGCCTGAGATGTTCCAATAGGACGTGGTACTTGTATTTCCCAGTCAGCTGTGGATGAGAGTCAAGGATATTGTCCAGTGCCACTTAGATTCGCAAAGTCCCCTTCATTGTCAGTGGTGAAATCTGGTAAGGTGGGTTTAGGAGCCCCAGCTGCAGATACCCTGTGGAACTTGCTGTGGGTAAGCCTTGAAGGCTAGCTGTGGAACTTGCTTCGAGTAACCCGGGTAGACTGGTAGTGGGACCCGATGTAAGTACACTTGCTAATCTTGAGCAGGGACTTGTTGAGAGTGCACTCGTTGGCCCCGTACTTGAACAGACTGTGAGTGAACCAGTTGGCCTTGAGCTTGAACTCTCGCTAGCTGCAAAAGTACGAGAGTATGATCTGGTGGTTTAGCTCGAACCCGAGAGGAGGTAAGCTGTAATGTTAGGGTTGGGCCGTTAAGTCCACTGCACCACTGTGGGCCTACGTGGTTGGACCAAGGGTGGTCAGATGTCCAGCTTTCTTAAGTCGGAGAGACTTGGGGGGTTTCTGCTGTAGTTGAAGCGTTGCACTACCCTGAACTGTTTCCTGTTTCACCCGTGTCTGCTGTCCATGGGTTGCAGTCTGGATAGGGCAAAATGATCTGTCACTGTTCCTCTGTGTTCTCTACAGGGCAGGTTGCTGATCTGAAGGCCTGGATGAGGCTGAAGGTGTAGGTAGAACAACTTGTATGTATGTGGTGATGGTGATCCTCTACTGAGGATAACAGGTCAGGACTGCTAGAACCTTGTGGTTTACCCAATTGTTGAATTTCAGGGCACCTAAGTGGGAAGCCCCTAACGTCGGGTGGACCACTCTCATAGGGGGATTGTCTTTGGTACCTAGAGTAGAGGTACCTACTAGGTGAGGAAGAGGATTGTCTCTTTGTGTCCGAGCTCTGGTTCCTCTTTCTCTGGTTGCAGGCTCACTGTTTGACTGGACTAGCTCTGATCCACCCCATGTTCCTTGGGTGACATCAGAAGTGCAGTTCTCAAACACAGGTACCGTTACTGGTTGTGGAGCAGTTGCGTTGGGACCAGCTGGTTGCCCACTCTCGCGACTGTGGCCCTGGCATTGTAGGCTGTAATGGCGTGGAGATGCTAGCTTGGGCCTGACTGTGACCAGAGATTGAGTGACTGTGATTCTCCTCACTCTCCACCAAGAGGAATTGAAGAAATGTGGTCCAGCATCTCCTGACGCCTTCTGTTGAGCCTTTCGTACAGCTGGCTCCTAAGCTGCTCAGCCTCTGCCGTCTCTTCCATTTCAGCTTTAGACACTGACTCCACAGGCTCCCTTAATAATGAATCAATGTTCAGACTTGGCTGTTGTACAGGGGTACACCCATCAGCTCTCGTTGCTGATTCTGCTGGCTCTACCGTGCGGGTGGTGCGCTGGTTGTACCGGTGGTAAGCTGGTAGGGAAATCAGCTCTGTGGAGGTTGCCAACCTCTAGGGGAAGGTGCTCATAGGCATACCACTGGCTAAATGAGAATGTCCTGTATCCATCCTTTCTGGTAGCCACTAAATCTGCTTGAAGGACCATGTAAGAAATGGTCTACTTTTGAAAGGACTAAAATGTCTGCTTTTTGTGAATGGGGATGGCCGCTAAACAGATCATGAAGCGCTGAATAATGAAAATATTTTCGCCATAAATTGGTGAAAGCTTCAAAGCCTTCGGAAAGCCTCGGTTACCCATCACTACATACTGCTGGTCCTCAGCTGATGGCCGCTTTTCAATTAACGGTGTGGTATGGTGTGGTGTGGTATGGTGTGGTGTGGTATGGTGTGGTATGGTGTGGTGTGGTATGGTGTGGTGTGGTGTTGTGTGGTGTGTGTGTGGTTTAGTGTGTATATAGTGTGTATATAGTGTGTATATAGTTGTATTATAGTTGTGTTATAGTGTGTATAGTGTGTATAGTGTGTGTATATAGTGTATATTAGTGTATATATAGTGAGTATATAGTGGATATAGTGTGTATATAGTTGTATATAGTGTGTATAAGTATGTATTAGTGTGTATAGTAGTGTGATAATAGTGTGTATAGTGTGTATATTATAGTGTGTATATAGTGTATATAGTGTGTGTATATAGTGTTATATAGTGTGTATATAGTGGTATATAGTGTGTGTAATATAGAGTAGTGTGATATATAGTGTGTATATTGTGTGTATATAGTTTGTATATAGGTGTGTGTATATAGTGTGTATATTAGTGTATATAGTGTTGTATATAGTGTGTATATAGAGTGAGTGTATATAGTGTGTATATATTGTGTATATAGTGTGTATATAGAGTGAGTGCATATATAGTGTGTATATAGTGTGTATATAGTGTGTGTATAGTGTGTATATAAGTGTGTATATAGTGTGTATATAGTGTGTATTATAGTGTGTATATTAGTGTGTATGTGTAATAGTGTATATAGTGTGTATATAGTGTGTATACAGTGTTTATTATAGTGTGTATATAGTGAGTATATAGTGTGTATATAGTGTGTATACAGTGTTTATATAGTGTGTATATAGTGTTTATATAGTGTGTATTAAGTGTGTATACAGTGTTTATATGATGTGTATATCGTGTGTATATAGTGTGTATATAGTGTTTATATAGTGTGTATATCGTGTGTGTAAACAGCGAGTTTCAACAGTACTTTTGGAGTTCTCTGTATATAGTCTTGTGAGTGTACGTAGAGTCAGTGCAAGATATAGGATCAAAGCAGATCGTCGTCCCGGTAACCATTTCATTAACTATTTAGCAGCTATGTAGTGCCTTCACAACTGTGTGGGTGTGTGCTATGCAGTGCCCTCATAACTGTGT
>NW_019945163.1:33486-51284 GCF_002910315.2 Salvelinus sp. IW2-2015
GGGTGTGTGCTATGTAGTGCCCTCACAACTGTGTGGGTGTGTGCTATGTAGTGCCCTCACAACTGTGTGGGTGTGTGCTATGTAGTGCCCTCACATCTGTGCGGGTGTGTGCTATGTAGTGCCCTCACAACTGTGCGGGTGTGTGCTATGTAGTGCCCTCACAACTGTGCGTGTGTGTGCTATATAGTGCCCTCAGAACTGTGCGGAACTGTGTTGGTGTGTGTGGACCACGTTAAGTCCTTAGTGATGTAGACGCCAAGGAACCAGAAGCTCTGCAGCAGGGGACAGGAGGGGTCTAAGCATGCAGGAGGGGAGAGGAGGGGACTTAGCATGCACCCCTGAGGGACCTCCATGTTGAGGGTCAGCGTGGCGGAGGTGTTGTAGCCTACCCTCACCACCTGGGGCCGGCCCATCAGGAAATCCAGGATGCAGTTGCAGAGGGATGTATTGGCCTCCCGAGTGTCACAGCGGTCTAAGGCACTAAGGCATTGCAGTGCTAGATGCGTCACTACAGACCCGGATTCGATCCAGGGGTGTGTCGCAGCCGGCCGCGACCAGGAGACCCATGAGATGGTGCACAATTGGTCCAGAGTAGTCTGGGTTAGGGATGGTTTGACTGGCCGGGATGTCATTGTCCCATCGCGCTCTATCGACTCCTTGTGGCGGGCTGGGTGTATTGCACGCTGACACGTTGGTGCGGCTGGCTTCTGGGTTAAAAAGCAGCAGTATGTCAAGATGCAGTGAGGCTTGGCAGGATCGTGTTTCGGAGGACGAATGTCTCTCGACCTTCGCCTCTCCCGAGTCCGTACGAGAGCTGCAGGTGTTCAATCTCAGGGTCCTGAGTTTAGTGATGAGCTCGGAGGGCACTATGGTGATGAACGCTGAGCTGTAGTCTATGAACAGCCTTCTCATATAGTTATTTCCCCTCTTGTCCAGGTGGAAGAAGGAAGTGCGAAGTGCAATTGAGATTGAGTCATCTGTGGATATGTCGGGGGCGGTATGCAAATTAGAGTGGGTCCAAGGTGTCTGAGATGATGGTGTGGATTTGTGTCATGACCAGCCTTTCAAAATCACTTCATATTTATAGACGTGTGTGCTACAGGGCGATAGTCATTTTGGGCAGGTTTCCTTAGAGTTCTTGGGAACAGGGGACTACGGTAGTCTGTTTGAAACATGTTGGGTTTACAGGGCAAATATAACATTTTCGTGAAGACACTTGCCAGCTGGTCTGCGCATGCTCTGAGAACTATCCCTGGTATTCCATCTGAAGTTTGCGAGTTTTGTTTAAAAGTTTTACTCACATCGGCCACAGAGAGCGAGATTACACAGTCATTCGAAACAACAGGTGCTTTCATGCGAAACTAGTTAGGATATGTTCTTATAGTCACTATGGGGACACCATCGTCTATGCACTTATTGACGAAGCCCGTGACTGACGTGGTAAACTCCTCGACGTTATCGGATTTATCTGGGAAACATATCCCAGTCTGTACGAGCGAAGCGGTTCTCCTAGCCTCACGTCTACTCCATCGGACCTCTTCCTTACTGAGCACCGGTACTTCCTGTTTGAGCTTTTGTTTGAGCAGGAGGATAGACTAGTGATCTGCCGGGTTTATACAGTTTTAGTGATTGATTGTAGACAGTCGTGATAATCACGGATGAGAACTCTCTTTGGTAGATTAAAAAGACAGATGTTATGAATACAATGGTCCCGTGTGGCTCAGTTGGTAGAGCATGGCGCTTGCAACGCCAGGGTTGTGGGTTCATTCCCCACGGGGGGACCAGGATGAATATGTATGATCTTTCCAATTTGTAAGTCGCTCTGGATAAGAGCGTCTGCTAAATGACTTAAATGTAATGTAAATGTAATACAATAGTGGACACAGTGACTTGTCAGAGCTGCATTTTAATGGTCCTCACTCCCCTCTCTCTTCTCCTACAATGTTGACTTTGAACTGTGAACTCTGCAACTGTTCTTCCATGATTGAATGAATGAATGATTGGATGAAATATAAAAAATAACAAACAGATTTTTTAAGAGATTGTCTTTTATTTCAGAAAAAAAGGTATAGAGTTTTAGAGTTTGTGTGTGTCTGCACACCTTATGTCTCTCACTTGTCTATGTGACTGGTAGCTTGGTTGAACCAGACTGTTCTGCTCAGTGGTGTCGTGTCTTTGACTATGCCAGATTAATTGCTATGACATGCTATTCTATAAAATAATTTCTCCGTAATTAATATTACCTGATTGAACTAATCATGTAAATATTAATTAACTAGAATTAAATCATAACTTGAATCACAAACTTGCCGTCATAAAGGCAAACGTCCCTAGCGGGCGGAATAGACATGACAGCTTGTTACACAAAGGAAAGGGGGGGGGGGGCGGCTGGGTTTTAGTGAAAGAGCGGGAGACTGGAACATAGGCGAAGCTGTGTTATCATAAATACAGTATCTTATGCATTCTAAATTACCGCCCATTTGAAAAAGGAAAATGCAATAAATGTTTACTCTGAGCTGCGCTTCAGTAGGTTGGTGGTAGATGGAAGACCGTCTTGCCAAACCGAGTCCTCTGTCCTTTCAAGAATGTCTCCGGTGGTCACTGGATACGTTGGAGTAGCTTCGATGTGTAGTAGACGGGATACTCTGACTGTCCTTCCTAACCTGCGTTTGTAGCAGCTGTTGCTAACACAACGGCTAGGAGGTATCACTTCTGTAGTGAATACGAGTTCAAAGTTCATACCATTTGCAACCAAAGTCCATGCTGATGTTGGCTTAGTTCTGTAGTTATTATCTGAACCATTCTGACATCGGATCGTCATCCTAAATGTACCCGGAACAGGAAGTTATATTTTTGTCAATGGCTTTTATAGTGGAGGGAGAGGGGTGTGTCTGAAAAGTTTATAACCGATGTCTCTTCACAGGGGCGGGCCCCTAGTTGAGCCCAAAAGCCCAAATTTATGAAAATCCAAATCTCTCATTTGGAAGCTAAAATTACATTTAATCTCTTCACAAATAATTTCATATTCAAACATTTGAATTAAACAACAATTCCATGTGAATCCGATACCTCTGACGTTTAGACTTTCCACAGTAGAGTTTATGTCATTCTATCATTGATGAGAATGTGTCAGAGGGCAACCGAACTGACATAATATACCTTAAGTACCACCGCATATGTTCAGTTGGTCGGATTACCAGAATATAGTTCATTKCCCCCCACTTCTGATGTTCCCAGAATCTCTATGTTAACCAAGGGGTTTTCTTATGTCACATCAGTTATAGTAGGGAGAGGGAAAAGGGGGAAAAGAGGTATTTATGACTGTCATAAACCTACCCCTAGGCCAACGTCATGACAGTGGGGTTTAACTAGGCTAGCTTGCCAGAGCCCTGTACTATGTACATGGTTTGAGGATTTAGCGAGGTAACTTTGGTCAACTCTGAGTTCAACTCGGGGATAACCGGTTACCACAAAAGTGGCTCACCTTTTAGCCAGGTCAATTAATATGGCAACGAATCATTTAGAATTAACCTGCTCCCCGGTCAGGTTAACTCGGGGCTAACTCGGGGCTAACTCGGGACTAACTCGGGGCTAACTCGGACTAAACTCGGGGCTAAACTCTGCGGGCTAACTCGGGACTAACTCGGGGCTAACTCGGGACTAACTCGGCTTGGCAACTCGGTGCTAAACTCGGGGCTAACTCGGGACTAACTTGGGGCTAACTCAGGACTTAACTCGGGGCGCTAACTCGGGACTAACCCGGGGCTAACTCGGGGCTAACTCGGGGCTAACTCGGGACTAACTGCTCGGGCTAACTCGGACTAACTTGGGACTAACTCAGTGCTAACTCGGGACTAACTTGGGACTAACTCGGTGCTAACTTGGGACTAACTTGGGACTAACTTGGGGCTAACTCGGTGCTAACTCTGGGCTAACTTGGGACTAACTCGGGGCTAACTCGGGGCTAACTCGGGGCTAACTCGGGACTAACTCGGGGCTAACTCGGGGCTAACTCTGTTTATCCTCAATGAAGTGTCTGAGCCTCGAGTTGATGACCAATGAAATCAGATTCCCTCCCTCTCACAAAAGCTTGGGATCATCATCTCCTTCATTTGAGGAAGAAGTCTGATTCAATATTTTATTAATGTCATGTATTTTTTTTTTTGTGTGTCCATTTCATTAAAATGTTTTTTAAAAACTATCAATTTATACATTTCCTCTCTGGGATAGCGGGACGGTAGCGTCCCACTTGGCCAAAAGCCAGGGAAAATGTAGAGCGCCAAATTCAAAAAATATTATATAAAATCAAACTTTCATTAAATCACACATGTAAGATACCAAATTAAAGCTACACTCGTTGTGAATCCAGCCAACATGTCAGATTTCAAAAAGGCTTTTCGGCGAAAGCATAAGATGCTATTATCTGATGATAGCACAATGTCAACAAAGAGAGAGTAGCATATTTCAACCCTGCCGGCGCTACTCAAAACGCAGATATAAAATATAAAACATGCATTACCTTTGACGAGATTCTTTTGTTGGCACTCCAATATGTCCCATAAACATCACAAATGGTCCTTTTGTTCGATTAATTCCGTCCATATAAATCCAAAATGTCCATTTATTTGGCGCGGTTGATCCAGAAAAAAACTGCTTCCAATTTGCGCAAAGTCACTACAAAATATCTCAAAAATGACCTCTAAACTTTTCCAAAACATTTCAATCTACTTTTGTAATACAACTTAAGGTATTTGTAAACGTTAATAATCGATCAAATTGAAGACGGGTCTATCTGTTTTCAATACAGGAGATCAACAAACTAACGCTACTTTTTTTAGTCTTGCGCAACTCTCAAACAGTACACATGACATTACACTGCTTCCTGATGGCCTTCTTCTTCATTGAACAAATGAATAACCTCAACCTATTTCCTAAGACTGGTAACATCCAGTGGAAGCAGTAGGAACTGAGAACAGAGTGATTAGAAATCTGGCTTCCCAATGAAACCTCATGACTTAAAAAAAACAAAAACAATTAATGGTTAGTCCTCGGGGTTTTGCCTGCTACATAAGTTCTGTTATACTTACAGATATGATTCAAACAGTTGTAGAAACTTCAGAGTGTTTTCTATCGAAATCTACTAATAATATGCATATCTTATATTCTGGGGATGAGTAGAAGGAAGTTGAAATTGGGCACGCTATTTTTCCAAAAGTGAAAACTCTGCCCCCTATCCTAGAGAAGTTTTAAAACTTGTAAGACTCGATAGGAATGTGAAGAAAGTGCTTGTGTATTGATAACCACAACAAAGCACACTAAAGACGTCATCAACGATAAGTAATAAAATAAAGACTGATCTTTTACTTTCATTTTGATTTCGGGCACAAATGAAAATGTGGCATTGACTCGCCCATGAATTAATGTTTCAGCATTGTCTCAATGAAGAGTTCAGATTTCAACTAGCCACGTGTGACATGCACGCGCAGTTACACGCCTGCTACAGTTAGCGGCAGGCGGACGAGCAATATCCACCATCGTAGTACGGATGAAGCCTGGGTAATTCTTTATTTGGATAGTCCATCTGCAGATACTCTACAGCCTATCAGTAACATTTCAACTAACTATCTACAAACCCTAACCCTATCCTTAACCTAACCCTAACCCTAACCTAAACTTAACCCTAACCCTAACCTAAACTTAACCCTAACCCTAACTTGAACTTAACCCTAACCCTAACCTAAAGTTAACCCTAACCTAAACTTAACCCTAAACCTGAACTTAACCCTTACACTAACCTTTATTTTATTCAACCTTTATTTTAACAGAGAAGAGGTTTCTTTTTCAAATGTGCCCTGTACCTTAAACCTTATTCTAACCCTAACCTAACCTAAACTTAACCCTAACCCTAACCCTAACCTAACCTAAACTAAACTTAACCCTAACCCTTATTGTAAACTTAACCCTAACCCTAACCTAATCTAACCTAACCTAACCTAAACTTAACCCTAACCCTAACCTAACCTAAACTTAACCCTAACCCTTATTGTAAACCTCACCCTAACCATAACCTTAGCAAGCAGTTTCTTATCAACAGTTGATCGTATTTGTAGAGCATCAACAACAAATGGAAAATCCAGACCATTCAAACAAAGTGTGACCGAAGTCTGCGTTGGAATGTGAAGCTAACTGAAGCTGGCTAGCTTTTAGAAAACCATTTGCAGATCTAGCTTCAATCGTAGTACACCCCTCTGCCCTGTCCTGAGCAGTGATCAGGCCATCAAACTGTGCTAGTGTAACGGATGTGAAATGGCTAGCTAGCTAGCGGTGGTGCGCGCTAATAGCCTTTCAATCGGTGACGTCACTTGCTCTGAGACCTTGAAGTAGTGGTTCCCCTTGCTCTGCAAGAGCCGCGGCTTGTGTGGAGCGATGGGTAACGATGCTTCGTGGGTGACTGTTGTTGATGTGTGCAGAGGGTCCCTGGTTCGCGCCCGGGTCGGGGCGAGGGTACGGAGTAAAGTTACACTGGCAGCTCTGTTATTTTCTCTGTCATTCTCCTTTCCAGCAACTACGGTGGATTCCGCCAGGCTAATGCAGTACAGCTTTCCTCGGTTCAGCTCAGTAGTTTGAAAAAGGGTACTAGAGTGGCAGGTCCGTGATCAGTCCATCGACCCCTGAAGGGCACACGTTCCCGGACACCTTCCAGGTTGGTCTCTTACTGATGTTCCAGCTTAACGAAGCATCAAAACACCCTGACTGATAAATATTTATTTGGAGAGAGAGAGAGAGAGAGGGAAAATTAATTTTAATGGATGCAGGAAAGACCTAGCGATCGAGCTCAGCCAACCCACAACTCATTGAGCCTGCTGTGCATGTCCAGCAGCTCCATAATAATCATAATAATAACAATAATCCCCCAGTCTGGACACGGGGACATGGCACACAGCCATGACTATTTACCCTTCCTGTTCTCGCTCTCTTTGTCTGTCTCTCTCTCCCTCTCTCTTTCTCTCCGTCCCTCACTCTCTCTCTCTCTCTCTCCCTCTCTCTTTCTCTCCGTCCCTCACTCTCTGTTTCTCTCTCTCTCCCTCTCGTTCTCTTTGTCTGTCTGTCTCTCTCTGTTCCTCTCTCTCTCCCTCCCTCTCGCTTGCTCTCTCTGTTCCTCTCTTTCTCTCTCTCTCCCTCTCTCTCTCTTTGTCTCCCTGGGATAACCACGTGGGATAAAAGGAGATCTCACAGTATCATGATAGCGACTAGCGACTACCTATCATATCGGCAATACTACGAACAAAAATGTCTTGTGACTTGTTATGTTGAAAAAGTAGAATTGTTTTTTAGTGTGATATGGTTTGTTTTTTTGTGAGATATTCATTACAATGAATTCAGAAGTAGCCTACACATGTCATTTCTATACTAATACCAATGATTTCCTGTTTGTTTTCAGTGGAAACTGTGGCCAATAAAACAGATGGTTCAGGCACGCCAAAAACTAGTCCTGAAATATAGTCCTTCCTTTCTTCACCGCTCCTCACCCTGTTTTAGAGGACAGTGGGTTGGAGGTTGGGTTCTGGGTTCTGGGCTACCCCCGTCTCGCCTGCTGGCAGGCCTGCATCAGCTTGGGGAATCGACCCAATGCAATTATCCACTCCTCCTCAACCAGAGGAGTGTTCCTCACTGCCCCCCCCCCCCTCCTCCTTCCCCCAGAAAAACCCACATGGTAAAATGAGATCGTCACGTGATCGTCAACATGGCCGCCACCTGTGGTAGAGTGAAGTGTCTGTACCGTTCCTAACGTGTAAAGCTGATCAAACAAGTCCAAGGCTTTTCCCAGAACAGAGAGAGGAGGTCTGGAATCCTAGAGCAAACAAACAGAGAGAAGAACAGAGAGGTCTGGAAGACACACACACACACACACACAACACCACACACACACACACACACAACCACACAACACACACACACACACACACACACACACCACACACACACACACACACACACACACACACACACACACACACACACAACACACACACACACACACACACACACACACACACCACACAAACAAACACACACACGGTACAGATCAGATCACAACAGGGAGAAATAGTCAATGTTCCTACTGATTCTGAACCCTATATTGGGATATGGTGGTGGTGGGTAGTAGCTGAACAACAAAACACCATGTAGCCTCTCTTTCTTTTATAAGGACTCTGATAACTTTTCTTCACAAAGAATAGTAGAAACAAGAGATTGCATTAAAACTCGATTCGTTTTATTCCAAGTGTCATAAGACAAACAGGAATAAATAAAGAAACTGATTATATATAATATTATACATGGAAAATGACCCAATTCTGAGAGAGCTATATGACACCTATATCTTTACATCATCTTTACGTCATGTTTACATCATGTTTACATCATGTTTACGTCATGTTTACATCAGGTTTACGTCATGTTTACGTCATGATTACATCAGGTTTACATCATGTTTACATCAGGTTTACATCAGGTTTACGTCATGTTTACATCATGTTTACGTCATGTTTACATCATGTTTACATCATGTTTACATCATGTTTACGTCATGTTTACATCATGTTTACGTCATGTTTACATCATGTTTACATCATGTTTACGTCATGTTTACATCATGTTTACATCATGTTACATCATGTTTACGTCATGTTTACATCATGTTTACATCATGTTTACGTCCATGTTTACATCATGTTTACATCATGTTTACGTCATGTTTACACTCATGTTTACATATTTCTATTGTTTATTGATTACATGCACGTATTCATTCATCGTTGTACTGATCATACATGTGACAATTGTTAGTACATGAAATCCATCTACCTGAACATACATCTATCAAATGATTCTACATGACATGATGCTGCGTAAGTTATCACTCATACGTCAGTCACGAATACATGCATAATCATACGCATGGAAGTATGACAAAACGTCATGTTGAGCATACTGGTATTAATCTAGTGATAACATCATGTACGTCTATCACGAAGCGAGTTGGACAGAATTACCTACTGACCGTGCTGTCACAGGGCTGAGATTGAGTGATCATGCAAGTCTAAGTCACAGAAACCCAGCCTAAAACCCCAAACAGCAAGCAATGCAGGTGTAGAAGCACAGTGGCTAGGATAAACTCCTAGAAAGGCCAAACCTAGGAAGAACCTAGAGAGAACCAGGCTATGAGGGGTGCCAGTCCTCTTCTGGCTGTGCCGGTGGAGATTATAACAGAACATGGCAAGATGTTCAACTGTTCATAAATGACCAGCATGGTCATAATAATAGTCACAGTAGTTGTCGAGGGTACAACAAGTCAGAACCTCAGGAGTTAACGTCAGTTGGCTTTTCATTGCCGATATTAAGAGTATCTCTACCGCTCCTGCTGTCCCTAGAGAGTTTGAAAACAGCAGGTCTGGGACAGGTAGCACGTCCGTTGAACAGGTCAGTGTTCCATAGCCGCAGGCAGAACAGTTGAAACTGGAGCAGCAGCACGGCCAGGTGGACTGGGGACAGCAAGGAGTCATTATGCCAGGTAGTCCTGAGGCATGGTCTAGGGCTCAGGTCCTCCGAGAGAGAGAAAGAAAGAGAGAAAGAGAGAATTAGAGAGAGGCATACTTAAATTCACACAGGCACCGGATAAGACAGGAGAAATACTCCAAAGATTAACAGACTGACCTAGTGTAACGGCGTTCCTCCTCCTCTTCATCCGAAGAGGAGGGCAGGGATTAAACCAAAATGCAGCGTTGCGATTTGACATGATTTATTTAAGTATAGACGACAAACACGAACTTCACTTGAATCTACAAAAAACAACAAACGGAGTAGACAAACCTGAACGTAAGAACTTACATGTGACTCGAAGAACGCACGAACAGGAAAAATGACTACATT
Organism: Salvelinus sp. IW2-2015; assembly: GCF_002910315.2. Taxonomy (NCBI): domain Eukaryota; kingdom Metazoa; phylum Chordata; class Actinopteri; order Salmoniformes; family Salmonidae; genus Salvelinus; species Salvelinus sp. IW2-2015. The sequence goes on from NW_019945163.1 coordinate 43,420, forward strand.
AAACGAAACGAACAAACAAACCGACAACAGTCCCGTATGGTGCAACATAGACACAGACACAGGAGACAACCACCCACAAACACAATGTGACACCACCTACCTTAATATGATTCTCAATCAGAGAGATGAAAACCACCTGCCTCTAATTGAGAACCATATTAGGTACCCTTAACCAACATAGAAACAGAAAACATAGACTGCCCACCCAAACTCACGTCCTGACCAGCTAACACATAAACTAACAGAAAACAGGTCAGGAACGTGACACCTAGCCCCCGACACATAAACTACTGCAGCATAAATACTGGAGGCTGAGACAGGAGGGTCAGGAGACACTGTGGCCCCATCCGATGATACCCCTGGACAGGGCAAACAGGCAGGATATAACCCCACCCACTTTGCCAAAGCACAGCCCCCACACCACTAGAGGATATCTTCAACCACCAACTTACCATCCTGAGACAAGGCCGAGTATAGCCCACAAAGATCTCCACTACAACCAAGGGGGCGCCAACCCAGACAGGAAGATCACGTCAGTGACTCAACCCACTCAAGTGACTCACCCCTCCTAGGGACGGCATGAAAGAGCACCGTACGCCAGTGACTCAGCCCCCGTAATAGGGTTAGCGGCAGAGAATCCAGTGGAGAGAGGGGAACCGGCCAGGCAGAGACAGCAAGGGCGGTTCGTTGCTCCAGAGCCTTTCCGTTCACCTTCACACTCCTGGGCCAGACGAACACTCAATCATAGGACCTCCTGAAAGATGAGTCTTCAATAAAGACTTAAAGGTTGAGACCAAGCCTGCGTCTCTCACATGGGTAGGCAGACCATTCCATAAAAAATGGAGCTCTATAGGAGAAAGCCCTGCCTCCAGCTGTTTGCTTAGAAATTCTAGGGACAATAAGGAGGCCTGCGTCTTGTGACCGTAGCGTACGTGTAGGTAAGTACGGCAGGACCAAATCGGAAAGATAGGTAGGAGCAAGCCCATGTAATGCTTTGTAGGTTAACAGTAAAACCTTGAAAATCAGCCCTTGCCTTAACAGGAAGCCAGTGTAGAGAGGCTAGCACTGGAGTAATATGATCTAGCAGCCGTATTTAGCACTAACTGAAGTTTATTTAGTGCTTTATCCGTTTACATACGGTTACATGCACGTTTCATCACGGTTACATCACGTTTTCATCACGTTTACATCACGTTTCATCACGTTTTCATCACGTTTTCATCACGTTCATCACGTTTTCATCACGTTTCATCACGTTTACATCACGTTTTCATCACGTTTCATCACGTTTCATCACGTTTTCATCACGTTTTCATCACGTTTACATCACGTTTTCATCACGTTTAATCACGTTTTACATCAATTTTCATCAGGTTACATCACGTTTCATCAAAGAGGAGAGAAGAGAAGACACTCCTGCCCTTCTCAACAACAACATGTTCCCTGTTTGCGTTCAGTTCATTTGGTTTCATATGGGGGGGGGGGGTGATGTATCTGCCTGCTCCGTTGGTTCAGGGCTGAACCATGCAGGGGTTGTGATCCTGACAAGGCAATCCATTAGTAACACATCAAGAGACAACAGGGGACAAAATCTCAGATGAATTTACAGTTGAACAAATGTATGTAAATCTATCGGAGGAATGTTGTTGTATTTGTCACCTGCGCCGAATACAACGGTGTAGTACGACTTACAGGAATGCTATACAACAGGTGAGTAGACTTTACAGTGAAAATGCTGATACACAGGTGTAGTAGACTCACAGTGAAATGCTGAATACAACAGGTGTATAGGAACTTACAGTGAAATGCTGAATACAACATGTGTGGTAGACCTCGATAGTGAATCTGAAAACGTGTTAGTAGACCTTACAGTGACAATGCCTGAATACAACAGGTGTAGGTAGACCTCACAGTGAATAGTCTGAATACAACAGGTGTAGTAGACCTTACAGTGAAATGCGTGATACACACCAGGTGTAGGTAGACCTCACAGTGAAATGCTGAATACACAGGTGTAGTAGACCTTACAGTGAAATGCTGAAAACCGTTGTTATGTAGTATGGTTGAGTATGAGTTGTTATAGGGTTGTGTATGGTTGTTTATGTATGTAGGGTGTGGTATGTGTTGGTTGGTTGTTGATGTTGTAGGTTGGTATGGATTGTGTTATTTGGTGGTATGTTGTTAGTAGATGGTGTTGGTATGGGGTTGTTATGGTTGTGTATGGTTGGTATGTATGTTTATGGTTGGTATGGTTTGTGATATGTTGGTATGTGTATGGTTGGTATGGTTGGATATGGTTTGGGTATGGTTGTTTATGGTTGGTATGGTATGGTTGAGTTATGTATGGTGGTAGTGGTACTGTGGTTATGTATGTTGGTATGTGTTGCTGTTGTTATAGGTGGTATGGTATAGGTAGGTCTTGTATGGTTGTTTATGGTTGTTATGGTTGTTAATGGTTGGTATGGTTGGTATGGTTGGTATGGTCGGTATGGTTGGTATGGTCGGTATGGTCGGTATGGTCGGTATGGCTTGGTATGGTTGGTATGGGTTGGTATGGTTGATATGGTTGTTTATGGTTGTTAATGGTTGGTAATGGTTGGTATGGTTGGGTATGGTCGCGTATGGTCGGTATGGTCGGTATGGCTGGTATGGTTGGTATGGTTGGTATGGTTGGTACAGCACCAGTCAATAAAAAGGTATTCTTACAGAAAGACTCTTACTTTTAAACGGTGAATTTACAGTCTCTGGTATTATGCTGGTGGATATCTTTAACACATGTTGGATAGTACCGGGGGGCTGAGTCCTTGATAAATTCAGGTGGACCAACCAAGTTGAAAATGATACTTGTCTTTCCCCCCCCCCCACAGATAGTTGACCTAGCAGATTAAAACACTTCACCTCCAGATGAGTATGAGGGGGGAGTTTAAGTACAATTTTCAGAAGCTTGTTTTTGGCTGGTCTGTAGTTTATTCATCAGATGTTTGGGACTGCTGGTGAACCAGGATGTGCAGCATAATCAAAGTGACACTAGACTGATGTTTGGGACTGCTGGTGAACCAGGATGTGCAGCATAATCAAAGTGACACTAGACTAGATGTTGGGACTGCTGGTGAACCAGGATGTGCAGCATAATCAAAGTGACACTAGACTAGATGTTTGGGACTGCTGGTGAACCAGGAGTGCAGCATAATCAAAGTGACACTAGACTAGATGTTTGGGACTGCTGGTGAACCAGGATGTGCAGCATAATCAGTGGCACTAGACTAGATGTTTGGGACTGCTGGTGAACCAGGTTTGTGCATCATAATCAAAGTGACACTAGACTAGATGTTTGGACTGCTGGTGAACCAGGATGTGCAGCATAATCAAAGTGACACTAGACTAGATGTTGGGACTGCTGGTGAACCAGGATGTGCAGCATAATCAAGTGACACTAGACTAGATGTTTGGGACTGCTGGTGAACCAGGATGTGCAGCATAATCAAAGTGACACTAAGACTAGATGTTTGGGTGCTGGTGAACCAGGATGTGCAGCATAATCAAAGTGACACTAGGCTAGATGTTTGGGACTGCTGGTGAACCAGGATGTGCAGCATAATCAGTGGCACTAGACTAGATGTTTGGGACTGCTGGTGAACCAGGATGTGCATCATAATCAAAGTGACAACTAGACTAGATGTTTGGGACTGCTGGTGAACCAGGATTGTGCAGCATAATCAAAGTGAATCTAGACTAGATGTTTGGGGACTGTTGGTGAATCAGGAATGTGCAGCATAATCAAGTGACACTAGACTAGATGTTTGGGACTGCTGGTGAACAGGATGTGCATCATAATCAAAGTGACACTAGACTAGATGTTTGGGGCTGCTGGTGAACCAGGATGTGCAGCATAATCCAAAGTGACACTAGACTAGGTGTTTGGGGCTGCTGGTGAACCAGGATGTGCAGCATAATCAAAGTGACACTAGACTAGATGTTTGGGACTGCTGGTGAACCAGAATGTGCAGCATAATCAAAGTGACACTAGACTAGATGTTGGGACTGCTGGTGAACGCAGGTGTGCAGCATAATCAGTTGGCACTAGACTAGATGTTTGGGACTGCTGGTGAACCAGGATGTGCATCATAAATCAAAAGTGACACTAGACTAGATGTTTGGGACTGCTGGTGAACCAGGATGTGCAGCATAATCAAAGTGACACTAGACTAGATGTTTGGGACTGTTGGTGATCAGGATGTGCAGCATAATCAAAGTGACACTAGACTAGATGTTTGGGACTGCTGGTGAACCAGGATGTGCATCATAATCAAAGTGACCTAGACTAGATGTTTGGGGGCTGCTGGTGACCAGGATGTTGCAGATAATCAAAGTGCACTAGACTAGATGTTTTGGGACTGCTGTGGGAACCAGGATGTGCAGCAATAATCAAAGTGACACTAGACTAGATGTTTGGACTGCTGGTGAACCAGGATGTGCAGCATAATCAAAGTGACACTAGACTAGATGTTGGGATGCTGGTGAACCAGGATGTGCAGCATAATCAAAGTGACACTAGACTAGATGTTTGGGACTGCTGGTGAAACCAGGATGTGCAGCATTAATCAAAGTGACCACTGACACTAAGGTCTTTAGGGTTTCTATAGCTTTGGTTTCCATCCAATCAGGCGACAGATTTTCCCTCCCATCAGTTGTGTTTCCATCTAATTGACTTGCTGCAGATAAAAATGTAGGGCACATAAAAATAACTTTAGCTTTTTAATTGTCATGTATCTATAAAACAATACAAGTTAAATGGGTTTCCTTCACATCGTAAATGTGCCCCCTCTGGTACTGACAGGTGTGCTCTAGCCAACAGCCTTGCAGATACAGCTGGTATAGCATACATGATCAGTTGTTATGGACATTTTTACAAACGGTAGACACATTTTTTTTTGCATCGAGCCCCAAACCGTGCACTTTCACCCTGATGAGTTCATCCCCTGTACTTTCCCACTGTGAAGTTCATCCCCTGTACTTTCAACCACCCTGTGAGTTCATCCCTGTCTTTCACCACCCTGGGAAGTTCATCACCCTGTACTTTCACCACCTGTGAAGTTCATCACCCTGTACTTTCACACACCCTGTGAAGTTCATATAGCCCTGTACTTTCACCACCTGTGAAGTTCATCCCCCTGTACTTTCACCACCCTGTGAAGTTCATCCCCCTGTACTTTCACCACCCTGTGAAGTTCAATCACCCTGTAATTTCACCACCCTGTGAAGTTCATCCCCTTACTTTCACCACCCTGTGAAGTTCATCACCTGTCATTTCACCGACCCTGTAAGTTCATCCCCTGTACTTTCACACCCTGTGAAGTTCATCACCCCTGTACTTTCACCCACCTGTGAAGTTCATCACCCTGTATCACCACCTGTGAAGTTCATCCACCCTGTACTTTCACCACCCTGTGAAGTTCATCACCTGTACTTTCACCACCCTGTGAAGTTCATCACCCTGTACTTTTCACCACCCTGTGAAGTTCATCACCCTGTACTTTCACCACCCTGTGAAGTTCATCACCCTGTACTTTCACCACCCTGTGAAGTCATCACCCTGTACTTTCACACCCTGTGAAGTTCATCACCCTGTTACTTTCACCACCCTGTGAAGTTTCATCACCCTGTACTTTCACCACCCTGTGAAGTTCATCACCCTGTACTTTCACAACACCCTGTGAAGTTCATTCACCCTGTAATTATCACCACCTGTGAAGTTCATCACCCTGTACTTTCACCACCCTGTGAAGTTCATCATAACTTATTTAATCTGTAGCCTGATAAATCTGCACGCTTCCTCGAGTGCTAGTTGAAGGACACACAACATATCATTACGTGACTTCCAACTTTTTTTCTTCTATTTTTATAATTGAACCTTGGACAATTGACGCTGGGAACAATTGTGCGCCGCCCTACGGGACTCCAATCACGGCCGGATGTGATACAGCCTGGATTCGAAACCAGGGACTGTAGTGAAGCCTCTAGCACTGAGATGGCAGTGTCTTAGACCCCTGCACCACTCTGGAGCAGTTTATATTAAGGTTACAATATCATTATTTGCGCAAAAAAGCGTTTCTACTGCCATTTCTCGCAATAATCCATTTTACCGACGCAAAAAGATACACCTTGTCTACAGTATTTTTGTTTTGTTGACATTTTGGAAAGTTTAGGCCTACCAAAAGATGAGCTGTTAACATCAGGCCTGTCGTGACATTTTGTAATCCAACTCTTACATTACTGGCATAAAAAGGTTGGAGACCTGGTTAATGTGAATAATGGCCTGACGCGAGCATTTCTGGCCAATTAATACAGAACGACTTGGGAGAATGATGGTCCGCAACAGACAGAGAATCTCAGTATCAGAAGTACAAATAAAGAAATACTGGGCTGCAATTCTAGACTTTATCAACTGTCCAGAGTAGACCCACTACTGATCTTTATGATAGCCACTATATCCTAACTGTCCAGAGTAGACCCACTACTGATCCTTATACTGTCCAGAGTAGACCACTACTGATCCTTATACAACTGTCCAGAGTAGACCCACTACTGATCCTTATGCAACTGTCGCAGAGTAAGACCCACTACTGATTCCTTATAAACTGTCCAGAGTAGACCCACTACTGATCCTTATCAACTGTCCAGAGTAGACGCCACTACTGATCCTTATAAACTGTCCAGAGTAGACCCACCACTGATCATTATCCAACTGTCAGAGTAGACCACCACTGATCCTTATCAACTGTCAGAAGTAGACCCACTACTTGATCCTTATAAACTGTCCAGAGTAGACGGCATCAACTGAATCCCTTACAAACTGTCCAGAGTAGACCCACTTAGCTGATCCTTATAAACTGTCCAAAAGTAGACCACTACTGATCCTTATAAACTGTAGAGAGTAGACCACTATGATTCCTTATCAATTGTCCAGAGTGACCACTACTGATCCTTATGCAACTGTCCAGAGTAGACGCCACTACTGACCCTTATCAATGTCCAGAGTAGACCCCAACTGATCCTTATCAACTGTCCAGAGTAGACCCACAACGATCCTTATCAAGCTGCCAGAGTAGACCAATACTGATCCCTATCAACTGTCCAGAGTAGACCCACTACTGCAATCCTTTATGCAACTGTCCAGAGTAAACCCACAACTGATCCTTATCAACTTCCAGAGTAGACCCACTACTGATCTCTTATAAACTGTAGAGAGTAGACCCACTACTGATCCTTATCAATTGTCCAGAGGTAGACCACTACTGATCCTTATCAACTGTCCAGAGTAAGACCACTAAACTGACGCCCTTATCAACTGTCCAGACGTAGACCTACAACTGATAAACTTATCAACTGTCCAGAGTAGACCACAACTGATCCTTATGCAACTGTCCAGAGTAGACAACTACTGATCCTTATCAACTGTCAGAGTAGACCCACTACTGGATGCCTTATCAACTGTCCAGAGTAAACCCACAACTGATCCTTATCAACTGTTCCAGAGTAGACCACTACTGATCTTATCAAACTGTCCAGAGTAGAACCACTACTGATCTTATCAAACTGTCCAGAGGTAGACCTACTACTGATCCTTATCAACTGTCCAGAGTAGACCTACTACTAGATTCCTTATAAACTGTCCAGGTAGACCTCTACTGATCCTTATCAACTGTCCAGAGTAGACCCACTACTGATCCTATAAACTGTCCAGAGAACCCACAACTGATCCTTATAAAACTGTCCAGAGTAGAGCCCACTACTGATCCTTATAACTGTCAGAGTAGACGCACTACTGATCCTTATCAACTGTCCGAGTAGGACCCACAACTGAT
>NW_019945164.1:0-9035 GCF_002910315.2 Salvelinus sp. IW2-2015
AGAGAAGATGTACCTGGTGGGGTCATTGATCATTTGTGAGAGATTGAGGGCAATCAAGCTTAGATTGGTAGGATGGCACGGGTGTTAAGCATGCCCAGTTTAGGTCACCTAGCAGCACGAGCTCTGAAGATAGATGGGGCAATCAATTCACATATGGTGTCCAGGGCACAGCTGGGGGCAGAGGGTGTCTATAGCAAGCGGCAAAGGTGAGAGACTTGTTTGTGGAAAGGTTGGAATTTTTTAAAGTAGAAGCTCGAATTGTTTGGGTACAGACCTGGATAGTAAAGACAGAACTCTGCCAAGGCTATCTCTGCGTAGAGTTGCAACCACCACCCCCTTTTGGCAGTTCTATCTTGTCTGAAAATGTTATAGTTAGGGATGCGACATTTTTTGGTGTCTCTATTCTTTTTCCCTCATTGACTCGGGGGCCGTACTCCTGTATAGAAGCCTCGTTATTGTTATGTACATTTCTTGTGTTACTTTTATTGATTAGAATTAGTGTTTATACTTTTAGTTTACTTTGTTATATATTTTATTAACTATTTTTCTTGAATCTGCAATGTTGGTTAAGGGGTTGTAAGTAAGCATTTCACTTAAAGGTCTACAAACTGTTGTATTCGCACATGTGAAAAATACAATTTGATTTGATTTGACAACTTGTTTCTCAGAGATATTCTGTAATAATATGAACAGACAACTGTTTCTCAGAGATATTCTGTTAATAATGTGGGTGGACAAACTACCTAAGTGAAAGAGGACTGTATACCTTATTAGTTGTAAACTTACAACTCCATTAATCATCTACAGTTACTGCTCTAAATGGTAAGATATACGCTCTCATCTCAAAAATCCAAAGATTGGAGTAGCAGTCGGACCGTGGTGTTGTATTTGTCCTGTCGCGCTGTAAATAGCTAATAAGTAAATAGTCCCTCGTATTTTTCGTATACATTTCGTATATATTTTAATTTCACTTCTCCAATCTAGGAACTGAAATATAATTCGCTACATTCGCCTTGCACACCATAGTGTGTACGGACCTGCTATTTTTTTTTATACTTTAGAACCGTAACCCCCAATCAGAAGCTAGCCAGATAACTAGCTACTAGCTAGTAGTCAGTTAGCCACTGCTGCGGTCTTCAATCCCTCAACTCGGACACAGCCAGCTTCAATACCGGGCCAATACCTGCCAGTCTGCAAGCGCGATTCACCCAGAGCATATTAGGACTGCTTTTTCTCTAACCAATCACCAGAAAAAATTCCTGACGCAAGCTCTGGAACAATACACACCGTATCAATCAACCAGCTCAGCTAGCTGCACCCGAGTGGCTACTACTGGCTAACACCATCTGTCCCGACAACACCAAGTTAGCCTTGAGCTAGCCTCGAGCTAGGCCCATTGCCGGCTAGCTGAAGAAAGGTCTACAGCGAATTTTGGGCTACAATACCAGTAACAAGCTAATTTAGCCATTTTTTTTTTGCCGCTGCTAGTAGCTTTACCTTCTGCACAGACACAGCCCTGTTTATTAGCCTGGAATATTACTCACCAATTTACGCAGATCGGACTGTCGCTCTCGACACCCAACGCCGGATTCCTGCCTGTAATCCCTGAGCCACTGCTTCTGATCCTCACAGCTAGCTTGCGGCTAGCGCAGCTAGCGGCCACTGCCACGAAGCTAGCACCAGTTAGCAAACACAATTCTCAACTTCACAACCTCTCTTTTCGCCATCCGCCATCTGGCTTGGATTCTTCTGTCGACACGACCGACTCTGAGGGCAGACCCCTCCGTCTGAGCAGACCAAACCCCGGGCACTAACTTTAAACGCGCCGAGGCCTCCTGCTCCATCTACGGCTGCCCCCTGGACACTATGATCACCATTGGTACATAGCTGATGCCATGCTTGACTGTCCAATTAATCACCGGTACTCCATTCTGTTTATATTTGTGTTTTATCTGTCGGCTTGTGCTTTAACTCAAGGATCTGTGGTGTAGTTAATCCGACCCTCTCTGCCTAGTTCGTCGCCGATTTTTACCTGTTGTTGCTGTGTTAGACTAGCACCCTGTTATTGCTGCTGTTATCTTACCTGTTGTTTTAGCTAGCTCTCCCAATCAAGACCTGCTAAATCACTTTATGCCTATTGGTATGTCTCTTCAAATATCATATGCCTTGCATACTGTTGTTCAGGCTAGTTTTCATTAATGCATGTTTTGGTTTGCCAATGGACCCTGTAGCTTCCACTCTCCGTACCTCTGATACCCCTTTGTCCATCCCCCCACACTGCGGTGGACCTCACCCATTGAAACCAGGCATGTTCCAAGAGATACAACCTCTCTTATCATCACCCAGTGCCTGGGCTTGCCTCCCGCTGTACCCGCGCCCCCTCCATACCCTGTCTGCACATTATGCCCAGAATCTATTCTAAAGCTAACGCAGCCCATAAATCTTGCTCCTTTTATTCTTTGTCCCCAAACGCTCTAAGGCGACCAGTTTTTATAGCCTTTAGCCGCACCCTCATCCTACTACTCCTCTGTTCCTCGGGTGATGTGGAGGTAAACCCAGGCCCTGCATGTCCCCGTCACCCTCAAATTTGTTTGATTCTGCGATCGAAAAAGCTTGGCCTGCATGCATGTCAACAATCAAGAAGCCTTCCTCCCTAAGTTTGGCCTTAACTCACGCTTTAGCACATCTGACCAATCCTGATGTCCTTGCAGTGTCCGATATCTGGCTTAGGAAGGCCACCAAAAATTTCCTGAGATTTTCCATCCAACTTATAACACTTTCCGTCAAAATAGAATGCCAAAGGGGGAGGAGTTGGCAATCTACTGCAGAGATAGCCTGCAAAGTTCTGTCATACTTTCCAGGTCTATGCCCACAGTTTTCGAACTTCTAATTTTAAAAAATTAAATCATCTCAGAAATAAGTCTCTCACTGTTGCCCTGCTACTGGCCCCCCTCAGCTCCAGCTGTGCCCGGACAACCATCTGTAATTGATCGGCGTCCCACATCTAGGGCTTCAGAGTTTGTGTCTGTAGGTGACTAAACTGGGGATATGCTTAACACGCCCGGCAGTCCTACAATGCCAAGCTTGATGCCTCAATCTCAACACAAATCATCAAGGAACCCCAGGTACAACCCCTAAATCCGTAAACATGGGCCACCCTAATAGACATTATCCTGACCAACCTGCCCCTCGCAAATACACCTCTGCTGTCTTAATCACAGCATCTCCAGCGATCACTGCCTGCATTGCCTGTATCCGCCACGGGTCCGCGGTCAAACGACCACCCTCATCACTGTCAAACGCATCCCTAAAACACTGTCTGCGAGCAGGCCTTTCTAATCGACCTGGCCCGGGTACCTGGAAGGATATTGACCTCATCCCGTCAGTTGAGTGCCTGGTCCATTCTTTAATGGTTACTTCCTCACCATATTAGACAAGCATGCTTCCGTTCAAAAAATGCAGAACCAAGAACAGATATACGCCTTGTTCACCTCCAGACTGACTGCCCTTCGACCAGCACAACAAACATCTTGTGGCCGAACTGCAATAGCAATCGAAGAGCCCCGCCGCGATAGCAACTGTTCAGAGAGTCAGGAAGCCAATACAACGCAGGTCAGTCAGAAAGGAAAGCCAGCTTTTTCAAGCAAGAAATTCGCATCCTGTAGCTCTAACTCAAAAAGTTCTGGGATGACTGTAAAAGTCCAATGGAGACAAGAGCACTCCTCCCAGCTGCCCACTGCCGAGGCTAGGTAACACGGTCCACCACCGATTAAATCCGTGATAATCGAAAGCACTTCAACAAGCCATTTCTATTGGCTGGAATGTGCACGACATTTCGCATCCTCCTCCGGCGCACTCCCAACGCTGGCCAACAGCCCCGCCCCCCGCTGCATACTGCGCCCAGCCTCCCCAGCTTCTCCCTTTACACCAAATCCAGATAAGCAGGATTTCTGAAGAAGCTGGAAAACCTGGACCATACAAATCAGCTGGGCTTGACAATCTGGACCCCCTATTCTGAAACTGGTCCCCGCCGCCATTTGTGTCGCACCCCCTATTACAGGCCCATGTCAACCTCTCCTTCGTATCATCCTGGAGATCCCCAAGGATTGGAAAGCTGCCGCGGTCCCACCCCCTCATTCAAGGGGGAGACACCCTGGACCCAAACTGTTACAGACCGTATATCCATCCTTGCCCTGCCTATCTAAGGTCTTCGAAAGCCCAGTCAACAAACAGATCAGCTGACCATGGGCTCCGAATCCCACCGGTACCTTCTCCGCTCGTGCAATCCGGTTTTCCGAGCCGGTCACAGGGTGCACGTCAGCCAGCGTCAAGGTATAAACTGACATCATAACCGCCATCGATAAAAGACATTACTGTGCAGCCGTTTCATCGACCTGGCCAAGGCTTTCGACTCTGTCAAAACCATATTCTATCGGCAGACTCAGTCAGCCTGTTTTTCTAATGACTGCCTTGCTGGTTCACCAACTACTTTGGCAGACAGAGTTTCAATGTGTGTCAAATCGGAGGCAATGTTGTCCGGTCTCTCTGGCAGTCTCTATGGGGGTACCACAGGGGTTCATTCTCGGCCGACTCTTTTCTCTGTATAATCAATGATGTTGCTTCTTGTTGCGGGCGATTCCCTGATCACACCTCTACGCAGACGAACCAATTCTATAACTTGCGCGGCGCGCTGTCCTTGGACATGTGCTACTAAACCTTCCAACGAAGCTTCATGCCTACAAACTCCTTCCGTGGCTCCCAACTGCTCTTAAAACGCTAGTAAAAGACCAAATGCCATGCTTTTTCCAACCGTTCGCTGGCCTGCCACCCGCACGCCCGACTAGCATCACCTACCGGACGGTTCCGACCTAGAATATGTGGACATCTAGTAACGTACCTAGGGTCTGGCTAGACTGCAAACTCTCCTTCCAGACCTCACTATCAAACATCTCAATCCAAAATCAAATCAAGAATCGCTTTCTTTCCCGCAAGCAAAGCCTCCTTCACTATTCACGCCGCCAAACTTACCCTAGTAAAACTGACTATTCTACCGACTCTCGACTTCGGTGATGTCATCTTAACAAAATAGCTTCCACACTCTACTCAGCAAACTGGATGGCAGTTATCACAGTGCCATTCGTTTGGTTACTAACAGCACCTTATACGACCACCACCTGCGACCTGTATGCCCTAGTCGGCTGGCCCTCGCTACATGTTCGTCGTCAGACCCACTGGCTCCAGGTCATCTACAAGGCTATGCTAGGTAAAGTGCGCCTATCTCAGTTCACTGGTCCACGATGGCTACACCCACACCGCAGCACGCGCTCCAGCAGGTGTATCTCACTGATCATCCCTAAAGCCTAAAACCTCATTTGGAACGCCTTCCTTCCAGTTCTCTGCTGCCTGCGACTGGAACGAATTGCAAAAATCTCTGAAGTTGGAGACTTTTATCTCCCTCAAACAACTTTAAAAATCTGCTATCCGAGCAGCTACCCGATCGCTGCAGCTGTACATAGTCCATCTGTAACTACCCACCCAATTTACCTACCTCACCCCATACTGCTTTTATTTATTTACTTTTCTGCTCTTTTGCACACCAGTATCTCTTCTTGCAACATGATCCATCTGATGATTTATCACTCCAGTGTTAATTGCTAAATTGTAATTATTTCGATTTATTGCCTACCTCATGCCTTTTGCACACATTGTATATAGATTCTCTTTTTTTTCAACCATGTTATTGACTTGTTTATGTTTACTCCATGGTAACTCTGTGTTGTCTGTTCACACTGCTATGCTTTTATCTTGGCCAGGTCGCAGTTGCAAATGCGAACTTGTTCTCAACTAGCCCTACCTGGTTAAATAAAGGTGAATAAAATAAAATAAATAAAAATTCTGAAACTTTGCAAAATACTACCCTGCAATACTACCCTGAAAACTACTTGAATACTACCCTGAAATATCTACCCTGTAATACTACCCTGAAATACTACCCTGCAACCCTACTCTGCAATACGACCCTTCAATAGCTACCCTGCAATACGACCCTTCAATACTCCTCAAAATACTACCCTACAATACTACCCTGCAATAACCCCTGAAATACTACCGCTGCAATACACCCTGCAATACTACCCCTGCAATACGACTTCAATACTACCGCTACAATACTACCTACAATACGACCCTTCAATACCCCCTGAAATACTCCCTGCAATACTACCCTGCATTACTACCCTGGAATACTACCTTTCAATATTACCCTGAATGGACCTAGAACCTGTGGGTTTGAATAGATGTTACATAATCAATAGTGGAATCAATGTGGGACATTATGTCTTGTAACCTATTAGCCTCAATGACTCAACCAAACGTGAATTCACTTCTATAAAAAGCCTTTATTTCACTCTGACTCTGCAAATATTTGAAGAAGAAAAGCAGTATGCCTTTGTAACAGTATAACTTTATGGCGTCCCCTCACCCCGACCAGGGCGCGAACCAGGGACCCTCTGCACACATCAAACAACGGTCGCCCACGAAGCATCGTTACCCATCGCTCCCACAAAGGCCGGCAGCCCTTGCAAAGCAAGGGGAAACCCTACTTCAAGTCTCAGAGCAAGTGACGTAACCGATTGAAACGCTATTAGCGCGTACCCGCTAACTAGCTAGCCATTTCACATCCGTTACACCTTTTAAGCAAATGAAGTCTAGTATACTGATAGTTACTCGTGACAGACAGCTGAGAGTGGTCCCTGGGTGCCCGAGATTAAAATATGCTGACCAATGTAGTCCCTATATACTGACCAATGTAGTCTCTATATACTGACCAATGTAGTCCCTATATACTGACCAATGTAGTACCTATATCTGACCAATGAAGTACCTATATGCTGACCAATGTAGTCCTCTATACATAGCTGACCAATGTAGTACCTATATGCTGACCAATGAAGTACCTATATGCTGACCCAATGTAGTCATTAAATACTGACCAATGTAGTCCCTATATACTGACCAATGTAGTACCTTATATCCTGACCATCAATGAAGTCCCCTAATATGCTGACCAATGAAGTCCCTATATACTGACCAATGTAGTCCCTATATACTGACCAATGTAGTCCCTATATGCTGACCAATGAAGTCCCTATATGCTGACCAATGAAGTCCCTATATGCTGACCAATGAAGTCCCTATATGCTGACCAATCAAGTCCCTATATGCTGACCAATGTAGTCRCTATATACTGACCAATGTAGTCCCTATATGCTGACCAATGAAGTCCCTATATGCTGACCAATCAAGTCTATAGAGTATTAGACTTGTAATACTGCTGATTTATTGATGTGAATGTGTAACTTGGGTTAACAGGTGTCACAGTTTCTGTCTATTTGAGTGTTGTTTCCTTAGGCTACCACTGGAGGGCACCCTTACCTTGTTTTCTAGTTTCCAGGGTTACAGTGATTATTTCTTATTGGTTTCACCTGTGTTTAATTACCCTCTCTGTTCACCTGGTCGCTTTGCTATTTAGGTTCCTCAGTTGGCCTGCATTGTTGCTGAGGGCTCATGTTTGATTAGTGTGCTGTTGCCTTGTTTTCTGTGAAGACCTAAGTAAATGTTCTAGATTTACCTCTGCTTGCTGTGTGTSTCTGGGTCCGAGTTCAGATTAGCATTACTGTCACAAACTGTTGCTGTATGTAGACATGTTCCTGCTCTCCTATCTATTACAGGATGTTGTTTATTATTCAGAGAAAATTAATAGACCCTTGACATTTGGATGGATGCTTAATTGAACTCCATTGCTCTTTCTCCCGGCCAAGACACTTCTAAAAGGAATGGGTAGGTTTTTTAAAGAAATACGGTGGACATGCCACCAAGCTTACCAGAGTACAATGTGGAGCTGAGAGATATTTACTGAACAAGAGGATCATACCATTGATCAAGGTGCTGCTCTCTCTTCTGCCAGCAGTCGTCACTATAGAGCTCCTGTCTCCCTCCAGCAGTCGTCACTATAGAGAGCTTTACCATCTATATACAGTTGGACTGGTACGCAGGCTACCTATTACCATTAACAGTTGGAATGTACCGAGCTAGCTATTCCCAGTATAACAGTTGGATGTACCAGCTAGCTATTCCCAGTATAACAGCTGGAATGTACAGCTAGCTATTCCAGTATAACAGTTGGATGTACCAGCTAGCTATTCCCAGTAATAACAGCTTGGATGTACCAGTTAGCTATTCCCAGTATAACAGCTGGATGTACCAGCTAGCTATTCCCAGTATAACAGTTGGATGTACCAGCTAGCTATTCCACTATAACAGTTGGATGTACCAGCTAGCTATTCCAGTATAACAGTTGGATGTACCAGCTAGCTATTCCCAGTATAACAGTGGATGTACCAGCTAGCTATTCCCAGTATAACAGTTGGATTTACCGGCTAGCTATTCCCAATATACAGCTGATGTACCAGCTAGCTATTCCCAGTATAACAGTGGATGTACCAGCTAGCTATTCCCAGTATAACAGCTGGATGTACCAGCTAGCTATTCCCAGTATAACAGTGGATGTACCAGCTGGCTATTCCCAGTATAACAGCTGGATGTACCAGCTAGCTATTCAGTATAACAGTTGGATGTACCAGCTAGCTATTCCCAGTATAACAGTTGGATGTACCAGCTAGCTATTCCCAGTATAACAGTTGGATGTACCAGCTAGCTATTCCAGTATAAACATGGATGTACCAGCTAGCTATTCCCAGTATAACAGCTGGATGTACCAGCTAGCTATTCCCAGTATAACAGCTGATGTACCAGCTAGCTATTCCAGTATAACAGTTGGATGTACCAGCTAGCTATTCCCAGTTAATAACAGTGGATGTACCAGCTAGCTATTCCATATAACAGCTGGATGTACCAGCTAGCTATTCCCAGTATAACAGTGGATGTACCAGCTAGCTATTCCAGTATAACAGTTGGATGTACCAGCTAGCTATTCCCAGTATAACAGTTGGATGTACCAGCTAGCTATTCCCAGT
>NW_019945164.1:9060-12529 GCF_002910315.2 Salvelinus sp. IW2-2015
TAGAGGGGACCTGTCTCCCTCCAGCAGTTATCACTATAGAGCTCCTGTCTCCCTCCAGCAGTCGTCACTATAGAGCCTGTCTCCCTCCAGCAGTCACTATAGAGTCCCTGTCTCCCTCCAGCAGCGTCACTATAGAGTCCCTGTCTCCCTCCACAGTCGTCACTATAGAGCGCCTGTCTTCCTCCAGCAGTCCACTATAGAGCGCCTGTCTCCCTCCAGCAGTCGTCACTATAGAGCTCCTGTCTCCCTCCAGCAGTCGTCACTATAGAGCCCTGTCTCCCTCAGCATGCGCACTATAGAGCTCCTGTCTCTCCTCCAGCATCGTCACTATAGAGCCCTGTCTCCCTCAGCAGTCCACTATAGAGGAGCCTGTCTCCCTCCAGCAGTCGTCACTATAGAGCCCTGTCTCCCTCCAGCAGTCGCACTATAGAGCGCCTGTCTCCTCCAGCAGTCGTCACTATAGAGCTGCCCTCACGTCGTCACTATAGAGCTCCTGTGTGTATGACTGTTCTTTCATTTCTCTGCTCTGTGGCAGAGAAAAAACATTCACCTAAGCTGGTGAAATCCGTCTGGCTCACCAGGCTACAATGCTGTTGAGCCTTTTCCACATGTTGTAACCAATTCCACACATACGGAACATTTCTTGCTTCTTATACCTTGTCAATCCACATGTTGAAACTGCTGTTAATTGGTCTTATCTCTCTTGTTAATTGCTATGCCTTTGAAACATTGTGTTTGTTAGATTGAACAAACTGTATATCGAATCCATGGGAAAAGAACAGACGGATAATTTCCAAACAGTGTTTTATTAAAGTTAACGGAGTGGATGTACCAGCTAGCTATTCCCAGTATGACAGCTGGATCAATGTACCAGCTAGCTTTCCCAATATAAACAGCTGGATGTACCAGCTAGCTATTCCCAGTATACAGCTGAATGTACCAGCTAGCTATTCCAGTATAACAGCTGATGTACCAGCTAGCTATTCCCAGTATAACAGCTGGATGTCCAGCTAGCTATTCCCATGTATAACAGCTGGATGTACCAGCTAGCTATTCCCAGATATAACAGCTTAGGATGTACCAGCTAGCTATTCCCAGTATAACAGTTGATGTACCAGCTAGCTATTCCAGCGACACCACAGTATAACAGCTGGATGTACCAGCTAGCTATTCCCTAATATAACAGCTGGATGTACCAGCTAGCTATTCCCAGTATAACTAGACTGTATGTACCAGCTAGCTATTCCCAGTATAAAGCTGGATGTACCAGCTAGCTATTCCCAGTATAACAGCTGGATGTACCAGCTAGCTATTCCCAGTATAACAGCTTGATGTACCAGCTAGCTATTCCTACCTAGTACAGCTGGATGTACCAGCTAGCTATTCCCAGTATAACAGCTGGATGTACCAGCTAGCTATTCCCAGTAAACAGCTGGATGTACCAGCTAGCTATTCCAGTATAACAGCTGGATGTACAGCTAGCTAGTTTTAACCCAGTATAACAGTTAGATACAGGGTACCAGCTAGCTATTCCCAGTATAACAGCTGGATGTACCAGCTAGCTATTCCCAGTCAGTTTACACAGCTTATAACAGCTGGATGTACCAGCTAGCCTATTCCAATATAACAGCTGGATGTACCAGCTAGCTATTCCACAATAACAGCTGATGTACCAGCTAGCTATTCCACGTATACAGCATGGATTGATGTACCAGCTAGCTATCTCCAGTAACAGACTGGATGTACCAGCTAGCTATTCCAATGATAACGACTGGATGTACCAGCTAGCTATTCCATATAACAGCTGATGTTACCAGCTAGCTATTCCCAGTATAACATTGGATGTACCAGCTACTATTCCCAGTATAACAGTGGATGTACCAGCTAGCTATTCCCAGTATAACAGCTGGATGTACCAGCTAGCTATTCCCAGTATAACAGTGATGTACCAGCTAGCTATTCCCAGTATAACAGCTGGATGTACCAGCTAGCTATTCCCAGTATAACAGCTGGAGTACCGTACAGCTGGATGTTCCCCCCTGGTACATTAAAAAAAAAAATAGCTATAACCTATTAAGGCCAGACTAGTTACCATAATCTTCTCACATTTGCCATTGACCAGTTTTTTTTCATTGCTTGTGTCTCCTTTTTATGTGGGATCCATACTAGATGTTAAGTTAGCATGACTGGTCGTTTTTATACAAAAAAAAAAAATAAAAGTCATGGTAAAAATGTTCATGTTTTTATCTGAAGACGTGTGACTTGTTGTAGGCTCCTAAAGATGGACCATAAGGTTTAAAAAAACCAAACCAAAATGAAGAACGAAACAAAAAAAATATGTATAAAAAATAAAGGTCAACTCCGCCAGAGTGTTCTTCTGGGTCAATTTTTCCGGGGGTTCCCCGAGGCCAGGAATAAGAGCGGGAATTGTGACATAAAAAAAAAACAAGAACGACACTGGGGAAGAAAGTTCATTTGTAGTTCTAAACATATAGGGTGTTTTTTTTTGTTTTACTTCACTTTTGTCTCTCCTACGACTGTTATTCCTCTCTCCTACAGCGTCCCGTCACAATTACATGCACATGGGCCCAATTATGCCAAATTAGGCCTGTACCAGCTAGCTATTGCACCGAACGTGCGATTTAGGCGACATAACAGCTGGATGTACCAGCTAGCTATTCCCAGTATAACAGCTGGATGTACCAGCTAGCTATTCCCAGTATAACAGTTGGATGTACCAGCTAGCCATTTCACATGAACAAAAAAAAGATAGTCCACAATGGAAAACAAACAGAGAATAAACCCTGAGAAAGGTGTATTTGACCTCAATGGGACTTCCTGGTTAAATACATTTGAAATACTAACTGTTGCTTGAAGTAAATATTGAGTTTACATAGGTTTTCACTTTAGGCATAGAGTACCACAGTATGAGTTGGTCAAACAGGGAAATGGTTCCAATCGTTTTTCCACCATTCATTTTTCCCATAGAGGATTCTAGAAACACTTCAAATAAGGGCTGTGCTTCGTGTAGGCGTACCCTGACATGARGTTTTGATAACTGTGMAAATCTCTCCAGGACAAGGTGACTTTTTCAATATTTTCACCTGTGGAAAAAACAATTGCAACAATTTCCCTYTTTGACCTCTAGGTTTTATGGGTATTATGACACTTCCACTGTGGGGKTCTATTTCATAGGTATTATATGGACCTGTCMGTCTCTAATGCCTCTATCATACCTACAGTGTCATTGTGTAAAATGGTACGCATGGTGAAACACATAAATCGATAAATCCAARGTCTCCARCACACAAAATGCACTGCAACTGCCTCTGCAACGTAATGCTGCAAGGCAAACACAGCTTTCCATTGGGAATGAATGTATTTCTGGTGTAAGAAAACACAATGACACTAAACCACTGTAGTGACATGATAACACATCTGAAACCACTGTAGTGACAGGATAACACCT
>NW_019945164.1:19016-23419 GCF_002910315.2 Salvelinus sp. IW2-2015
GTCGGTGCTCTTATGACTGACAATACAGTGGGGAGAAAAGTATTTGATACACTGCCGATTTTGCAGGTTTTCCAACTTACAAAGCATGTAGAGGTCTGTCATTTTTATCATAGGGACACTTCAACTGTGAGAGACGGAATCTAAAACAAAAATCCAGAAAATCACATTGTATGATTTTTAAGTAATTAATTTGCATTTTATTGCATGACATAAGTATTTGATACATCAGAAAAGCAGAACTTAATATTTGGTATAGAAACCTTTGTTTGCAATTACAAAGATCATACGTTTCCGTAGTTATTGACCAGGTTTGCACACACTGCAGCAGGGATTTTGGCCCACTCCTCCATACAGACCTTCTCCAGATCCTTCAGGTTTCGGGGCTGTCGCTGGGCATACGGAGAAACCACTGTAGTGACAGGATAACACCTCTGAAACCACTGTAGTGAGAGGATAACACCTCTGAAACCACTGTAGTGACAGGGGAACAGATCTGAAACCAAAGTTTGTCCCCTGGCCATAGCTGTGTCTTAACATTGCTGCTTTTACTTGGGCCTCATAGGCCTAAAGCTACAATAACACTGTGCAGAACTATCAACAGGGCCTCCATGTACATAATATGTGGACTAAGACTTCACAAGGCTCCTCATAAGTTATTTATACGTTATATTCTCCAAGAATCAACGGGTAAATCAAATCAATACAACAAGTGTAGACCTTACCGTGAAATACTTCCTTACAAGCCCTTAACCAACAGTGCAGTTCAAGAAGAGTTAAGAAAATATTTACAAATAAACTAAAGTAAAAAATTATAAATAGTAGGCAATAAAATAACAGTAAATAGGCCTAATAACATTAATAGAAATGTTGAACAACCAGAAATATCTCAGATTGTACCTTTTAGAGTGTACCTTTAAATTTAATAGATTAATGGTCATGATTTTTATATCTTACCGTTTGAGAACTATACAAGGACATTATTTGACATTTTACCACAGCCAATATCTTTTATAGCCTTCATGGACTAATTAGAATGATTTTGCAGCAATTGGGACTTTTTTTTGGCGTGTTGTCTCCATAGCGATCTGGGCAGGTTTGTGTGATCTACAGTGTGTTGAGGCATGGTGAAAGACTATCCCGGTAGGCAATAAGTGCTACCAGTGTTTACCCTCCTGTCAACAGTTACACTCTGTCTGCGCTTCTCCCTAACCACCACTAGGGGCGCCACTTTGAAACATGGGACCAACTGAGCAAGTGGAGAGGGTGGAGGTTTGTATTGTTGAGGCATAGTACTTGGTTACTGTACAATCAGGTTGAGGTTATTAGCGTGTCAGTAGCAGTAAGGAACTTTCAGACATTCAGGTCTTCATCTATATTGTGTGTCTGTATGTGTTCCTGTTCATCCACCCGACTGGTAGTGTACAGCTGAAGACAGTTGCTGATGTCGCTGACATTTGTWGCAGCATGCCAAAGACCAGACTGCACCGGTCGGGTTCGGGGTGTCAGGTTCTCCTTAAATATCCTGAAGACAAGTTGCCTGATGGCTCGAGAGGACAGATGNTGGAAATCTCTCCACAGTGGATCTGTGCAGGGCTCAGTGCTGCTGTTGAAGATACTGT
Organism: Salvelinus sp. IW2-2015; assembly: GCF_002910315.2. Lineage (NCBI taxonomy): Eukaryota > Metazoa > Chordata > Actinopteri > Salmoniformes > Salmonidae > Salvelinus > Salvelinus sp. IW2-2015. Next base: position 20,636 of record NW_019945164.1, read on the forward strand.
CAGTAATTCAAGGAACTATGCCTAGATGTCGGCCTAATATTTTAGCCATCATGTTGCTTTCCTCATGGTTTTAGAATGACTCTGTGTACTACTGCCTGACATGGCTTAGTACCGCTTTCCTCCTTTATCATCGTCCTAAAATCATCTCTTACAGGAACATGCAGAGAAAAAAGATACCTTAGACATTCTAAAAAGTGTTTTGTATTCCTTAGCTATGAATCAAATGATAAAGACAGACAGATGACTCTTCCTAACAGTGTGTATTACTGTATTCCTTAGCTATGAATCAAATGATAAAGACAGAAAGATGACTCTTCCTAACAGTGTGTATTACTGTATTCCTTAGCTATGAATCAAATGATAAAGACAGACAGAAAGAGGACTTTTCCTAACAGTGTTTATTACAGTATTACAGTAGAACAGAGTTGGTTGTACTGTACCTGCTAAGTATTCTACATTTGCTACAACAGTATAGAGTAAAATGTTCATTATTTTAATCACTACAGGTTTAATGACCATTTAGTTTTAAATGCGGTGTTTATACCTATAGTCAAAGAGAGAACACACCTTGGGAAAGAGGTTTTTCTGGTTAAATAATGTTTAAATAGAAATTATTGCTCGTAGTAAATATTGATCTTTTATATGTTTTTACTTCAGTTATCACCAAAGGTGTAAATGCCTGGCTCCGCTAGGAGTCKCTCATGTGGTGCAGAGGAAGTTCCTCCTCTCCTCACAGCCCCTYGTTCCCCAAAGCTCTCCCTCTCTGGGCAGGGTCCCACAGCGGAGGTGTTGCGCAGGGCAGTGGGGCAGCCTTCCCCCGGTCCAGGCCTGGTACTCCAGGGGGTCCCCGTTCGCCCACAGCCACGCGCTGGCCAGGAAGCGCAGTCCGGTCCACACATGGTCCGTCTGGGCCCCCTTTGAATTCATCATTCTCTGGACGAGGAGATGCTCATTCTCAGAGAGCAGGCTGGTGAGGTCAGTGTAGTGCTTCCTGCAGTGTTTTCATCAGTGATCAACAGACAGTTAGATTGTACCAGCTAGCTATTCCCAGTATAACAGCTGGATGTACCAGCTAGCTATTACCAGTATAACAGCCTGGTGTACCAGCTAGCTATTCCCAGTATAACAGCTGGATGTAACCAGCTAGCTATCCAGATACCAGCTTAGATGTACCAGCTAGCTATTCCCAGTATAACAGCTGGATGTACCAGCTAGCTTTTCCCAGTATAAACAGCTGGACGTACCAGCTAGCTATTCCAGCTATAAACGCTTGGCATGTACCAGCTAGCTATTCCCAGGTATAACAGTTAGATGTACCAGCTAGCTATTCCCAGTATAACAGCTGGATTGTGTACGCAGCTAGCTATTCCCGAGTATAACAGCTGGATGTACCAGCTAGCTATTCCCAGTATAACAGCTGGATGTACCAGCTAGCTATTCCAGTAATAACAGCTGATGTACCAGCTAGCTATTCCCAGTATAACAGCTTGGATGTACCAGCTAGCTATTACCAGTATAACAGCTGGATGTACCAGCTAGCTATTCCCAGTATAACAGCTGGATGTACCAGCTAGCTATTCCCAGTATAACAGCTGGATGTACCAGCTAGCTACTTCCCAGTATAACAGCTGGATGTACCAGCTAGCTATTCCCAGTATAACAGCTGGATGTACCAGCTAGCTATTCCCAGTTTATAACAGCTGGATGTACCAGCTAGCTATTACCAGTATAAACAGCTGGATGTACCAGCTAGCTATTACCAGTATAACAGCTGGAATGTACCAGAGCTAGCTATTTCACATTAACAGTTTGTCACGATCTAATCACAAGGATGACCGCTGGAGAGACGAAGCAGGTACGGGGAGTAACATTTAATAAATAACGGACATGGAACGAGACATAAACAGCTTAGCAACAGAAAAACAATCAATGCAGAAGCGGAACAGAGCTGGGGAACTGACACATATAGGGGAGAAATGAACAGGTGATAAGAGAGTCCAGGTGGAGTCCATAACGCTGATGCGCGTGACGAGGAAAGGCAGGTGTACGTGATGGATGCAGGAGTGAGTGATGCAAGGCATTCTGCGCCCTCAAGCGCCAGGGGGAGGGGAAGAGCGGGAGCAGACGTACAAGTACCCCCCACTAGGAGGCCCAACCGGCGTCCCACCTGGGCAAACCGGCCAGAACATGGGCCTGGGCAAGCCGGTTGAGGCAGGAGTGAGTGGATGCAAGGCATTCTGGCGCCCTCAAGCGCCAGGGGGGGAAGAGCGGGGACCGCAGACGGTGACACAGTTGGATGTACCAGCTAGCTATTACCAGTTTAATAGTTGAATGTACCAGCCGGCTATTTCACATTAACAAAAAAAGATATAGTCCACAAAGAAAACAAAAAGAACAAACCCTGAGAAAGGGTTCTTTGACACTCACGGGAACTTCCTGGTTAAATACATTTGAAATACTAACTGTTGCTAGTGCGTAAATATTGAGCTTACATAGGTTTTCACTTTAGGCAGTTGAGTACCACAGTATGAGTCGTAATACCCGTAAAAGCTAGTTGTCAAACAGGGAAATGGTTCCAATCGTTTTTCCACCTTTCATTTCTCCATAGGTGATTTTAGCAACACTTAAAATAAGGACTGTGCTTCGTGTAGGCGTACCCTGACAATGACGTTTTGAATAACTATGTAAATCTCTCCAGGACAAGGTGACTTTTCATTATTTTCACCTGTGAAAAAAACGATTGGAACCATTTTCCTGTTTACCTCTAAGGTTTTATGGGTATGT
>NW_019945164.1:23444-32853 GCF_002910315.2 Salvelinus sp. IW2-2015
GCTCCAGAGCCTCCTCCATGTCTTGTTCTCCTTCACCCAGGACCACGTTCAAATCAAAGCACAAGAAGGGATATTGTTCAGTGCATTGCTTATCATTCATCTCATGGTTCCTCAACCTGACACAGTCTGGTTCCATTGTGATTGTTTGGCTGGTCTTGCTCCAAAACCTGAATGATGATTCCACCCTCCAGACCACTTCCACTCTGTTGGGTGAGAGGGATCTCTGTACAGACCAATCCAAACATCATCCGTTCTTGATATGTTATTGACCTCATCTACTTCGTCTTGGTTGCTGATGTAGAGGCCAGGTCAATGTACTTCTCCTGCAGTACGCTGAGCCTTTCCCAGGTCTTTCCCTTCCTCCACATAGGAACTGTTTGTTCAGACAGCAGGAGACCACTGCACACAGAGCAGTGATGAGGAGCCCAGTGAAGCTCTTCCTCTGCATGATGTCCCAGTACTCAGTCAGTGTGGAGTGGATGTCGCTGCACTTATTACTACAAACACCTCATCCTGGCCCCTCACCTCTTCACCAGCCCACAATAAGAGAGGCTGCTTCTAAGCTGCCTAAGCCTCTACACAGCCACCTAGACCTACAGCCAGCACAATCAGAGAGGCTTCCTTAGCTCACCTGTATACCCATCCCACCACCTGTATACACTGGCTGGTTATTTTAACAGATCCCTGCTTTTACCTGCACCACAAATGAACCAAATAGAGAATCCTTACCAGACATTGAAGCAGTGCAAACCTGGAACACTGAATTTTTAGAAAGTAAACATAATTTTTTTGCAATGTTCTACTAAAACCAATGAAGAATCTCATGGCCTGACAGTCTAAAATAAACTTCATCCAACATTGATGAAACTTCTCCTCAGTGTTCTGTGCAGGGCTCAGTGCTGCTGTTGAAGATACTGTCAGTAATTAAAGGAACTACATAAATTGTAATCGTTTTAAATTCCCTAATGGTCTTTGAAGCTTTGAATGAAGTCGGGCTTTCGTAGCCCTATAACATCTGGGTCAAGGTCATTTGCATAATTGACCTTGGAAGTTAGAAAAAACATATGTTTACAGGAATATATGTTAAATTGGTTGGATTTGCCTCGAAGTAGTGTAGCCTGCATCTCTGAACAACAGAGGCCTTGCACAGAGGGAATGTCCACGTAGTGACAGCATAACATCTGAACAGGAGTTAACCAATTCTGAAACCACTATATCCCTATATATACACATCTGAAACCACTGTAGTCACAGGTATAAATAATCTATTCTGAAACCACTGTATTGACAGGATAAACACATCTGACAGGATTTAACACCTCCGAACCACTGTAGTGACAGGATAACAACCTTCTGGACAGAACACCTCTTGAAACCACGTAGTGAAGATAACACCTCTGAAACCACTGTAGTGACAGGATAACACCTTCTGAAACCACTGTAGTGACAGGATAACACTTTTGAAACCACTGTAGTGACAGGATAACACCTCTGAAACAACTGTAGTAACCATGATAAACACCTCTGAAAACCACTGTTAGTGGACAGGATAACACCTCTGAAACCACTGTAGTGGACAGATAAACACCTCTGATGAAACCACTGTAGTAACATGATAACACCTCTGAAAACCACTTGTAGTGACAGGGATAACAACCTCTGAAACATCTCTATGATAATCTCTCTCTTGAAACCACTGTAAGTGACAGGATAACCACCTCTGAAACCCACTGTAGTATCTTATAACACCTCTGAATTCTTACTGTAGTGACAGGATAAACACATCTGAAACACACGTTAGTTGACAGGATAACACATCTGAAACCACTTGTAGTGGACAGGATAACACATCTGAAACCACTGTAGTATCCTATCTACCTCTGAAACCACTAGTGACAGGGATAACACACTGAAAACCAAAGTTTGGCCCCTGGCCATAGCTGGTGTCCATAACATTGCTGATTTTTATTGGGGCCCTCATAGGCTAAGCTACAATAACACTTGTGCTATATCTAATATATTCCTCCATGTACATAATAGTGGACTAAACTTCACAGGCATCTCATTAAGTTATTTATAACATTATATTCTCCAAGAATCAACGGGTAAATTCAAATCAAATCCAATACAACAAGTGTAGACCTTTAAATCCTATATAATATATATCTCTAAGCCCTTAACCAGGCAGTGGCAGTTTCAAGAGAGTTAAGAAAATATTTACCAAATAAACTAAAAGTAAAAATATATAAAAATATAGTAGGCAATAAAATAACAGTAAATAGGCCTAATAACATTTAATCGAAATGTTGAAACAACCAGAAATATCCTCCCCCCAAGGGGATTGTTTTTTTAACCTTTTTTTTTTTAAAAGAGTAAAACCCCCTTTTAAATTTTAAAATAGATTATATCTATATTATATATGAGAACTTAAATATCAAGGACATTATTATCTATCTCTATCTAGACAATATCTTTTATAGCGCTTCTTGGACTAATTAGAATTATTTTGCAAGCAATTGGACTTTTATTTGGCGTGTTGTCTTCCATAGTCGACTGGGCAGGTTTGTGTGATCTTACAGTGTGTTGAGGCGTGGTGAAAGACTATCCCGGTAGGCAATTAAGTCCTACCAGTGTTTACCCTCTTGTCAACAGCTACACAACTCTGATCTGGCGCTCCACTCCCCTAACCACACAACTAGGGGCGCACTCGAAACCCAGGAAAACCAACTAGCAAGTCGGAAAAGCGGTAGGAGTGATTTGTATTTTGAGGCGACACAGTACAGTACCTTGGATTACATCGTAACAATCAGGTGAAGGTTAAATTAGCAAAAAACACGTGTTCAGCTCAGCACGTAAAGGACCTTTCAACATTAGTCCTCATCTTATTGATGTGTCTGTATGGTTCCTCTTATTCCCCACCCGGGACTTGGGCTAAATTGATTAATACAGACTAAAGAAGTATCAGATCTTGTATGTCTCTGACATTTGTTGCAAGCATGCCAAAAGACCAGACTGCACCGGTCGGGTTCGGGGTGTCAGGTTCTCCCTTAAATATCCTGAAGACAAGTGCCTGATGCTTGAGAGGACAGATGGCTGTATCATCTCATCATGATCCTGACCACATTTAGAAACCAGTCTAGATGTTCTATCATCTCAACTCAGGATGTTTTCTCGAGCATTCAGCTCCACACTAGACTTCAGTACTTCACAGCTTAGAATAGTTTAATTGTCCTCAAATGTTTTGTTATATTTTATAAAAGACAAGGACAACACAATTACTTTATTCACACATTAGTTAATGTTAATTATGTGTTTAAAATATTACTAAGTTTGGAACAGTATGTTTGAGAAGGTTTGGAAAGTTAATGTATAAATAGTATTACTTTATGGGACAGTTAATTGAAAGGTTAATGTTTGGGGAACAGTTTAATGTTTGGAACATGTTAATGTTTTTGGGAACATAATGGACATGTAAAATGTGAAGTTATGTTGGAACAGGTTCATAATCTATATATACTGTTTGGGAACATTAGTTATGTTGGGAACATAGGTTTGCGAGAGAGAATTGAGGATTTGGAACATAAAATGTTGGAACGGTAGGCTTTAAAGGATGTTGAAAGGTAATTTGAAGCAGGTTTGAGGGTTAATTGGTTAAGACAGGTAAGAATGTTTGGAACAGGTTAATGTTGGGACAGTAAAAGTTTGGAACAAAGGTTAAGGTTTGGAAACAGGCTTAATGTTGAACAGGCTAAGGTTTGGGAACAGGGCTAGGTTGGAACAGGGCTAAGTGTTGGGTAACAAAGATGAATTGCTATCATTCAGCGTAGCGTACTATTCATATCAGGTCGACTGTTAGCCTCCAGCCCTGTGCAGTCCCAGACCCCCCCTGTTCCCATGCAATCTTCTCTCATGTTTCCGGGTTCATCTGAAGGCTGTTCCGACAACTTCAATTAGCTCTGGTATGCTACGCCTTTGTTTCCCACAGATCATTCATGGGCTGTTAGACGGCCATTTGATTGTGATTTGAATGTCTCTTAGCAACCAAGCTTCTTTATTTGTTATTGTTTGGATGTTCAGTTGTTGTCTTCCTGTTTCTAGTGCTTCTTTATAATACTGATAAATAGTTATATTTGTTATGTTGCGATGTTCAGTGTTGTCTTTCCTGTTTCTTGTCCTTCTTATAATACTATTAAATAGTATGTATTTGTTATTGTGGATATTCAGTTTCTCTCAGTTTTCTTCAGATACTATGTTTGTTTTATTGATCTCCTACGTCTTGTGAGATACCTCAACAATAGTGGATATTAAAATATGGATCTATATTTGCTATTGTTCAGATTTCTTCCTCACATTTAGCTGTTACACACAACATATCATTCCTCTGTTCTATCGACACAGGTGCAGTTTCTGCAAGAGAGACGTTTAGCCGAAGACCTGATTGAAAGCTTAGGTTCTAAATGCGTGGGAAGTGTAACCAGTATAACTTTAAACCGTCCCTCGCCCCGAACCACGGGCGCGAACCAGGGACCTCTGCACACATCAACAACGGTCGCCCACGAAGCATTTATCCCATCGCGCCACAAAGCGGCCGCGGCCTTGCAGAGCAAGGGAACAAACTACTTCCTAGGATTTCACAGAGCAAGTGACGTAACTGATTGAAACGCTAGTAGCGCGACATGACACTTCCACTGTGGGGCTCTATTTCATAGGTATTATATGGACCTGTCTGTCTCTAATGCCTCTATCATACCTACAGTGTCATTGTGTAAAAAGGTACGCAGCATCATCTGGTTATGTGTGAAACACATAAATCGATAAATCCAACGTCTCCACCACACAAAATGCACTGCAACTGCCTCTGCAACGCAATGCTGCAAGGCAAACACAGCTTTCCATTGGATATGAATTTGCTTCTGGTGTAAGAAAAGGAAATGACACTGTCGGTGTTATCGAGATGTAAGAGTCCCTCGTGTGGTGCAGAGGAAGTTCCTCCTCTCCTCACAGTCCCTGGTTCCCCAATGCTCTCCCTCTCTGGGCACGGTCCCACAGTGGAGGTGTTGGGCGGGGCAGTGGGGCAGCCTCCCCTCGGTCCAGGCCTGGTACTCCAGCGGGTCCCCGTTCACCCACAGCCACGCGCTGGCCAGGAAGCGCAGTCCCATCCACACATGGTCCGTCTGGGCCCCCTTTGAATTCATCATTCTCTGGACGAGGAGATGTTCATTCTCAGAGAGCAGGCTGGTGAGGTCAGTGTAGTGCTCCCTGCAGTGATCCAGAGCCTCCTCCCATGTCTTGTTCTCCTTCACCAGGACCACGTTCAYATCAAAGCACAAGAAGGGATATTGTTCAGTGCATTGCTTATCATTCATCTCATGGTTCCTCAACCTGACACAGTCCTGGTTTCCATTGTGATTGTTTGGCTGGTCTTGCTCCCAAAACCTGAATGATGAATTCCACCCTCCAGACCACTTCCACTCTGTTGGGTGAGAGGGATCTCTGTACAGACCAATCCAAACATCATCCGTTCTTGATATGTTATTGAACTCATCTACTTCGTCTTGGTTGCTGATGAAGGCCAGGTCAATGTACTTCTCTGTGCAGTACAGCTGAGCCTTTCCCCAGGTCTTTCCTCCTTCCTCCACATAGTGGAACTGTTTGTTCAGACAGCAGGAGACCACTGCACACAGAGCAGTGATGAGGAGCCCAGTGAAGCTGCTCTTCCTCTGCATGATGTCCCAGTACTCAGTCAGTGTGGAGTGGAGCTGAGCCTGTCGCTGCACTTATTACTACAAACGACCTCATCCTGGCCCCTCACCTCTAAGCACCCAGCCCGAGCAATCGAGGAGAGCTTCCTTGCTTCCACTTCTAACACCCAGCCACACCCAATCAGAGGCTTCATTAGCTCCACTCTAACACCCAACGCCAACCCAATCAGAGATGGCTTCCTAAGCTCCACTCACAGCCAGCCCACCAATCAGAGAGGCTTCCTTAGCTCACCTGTATACCCATCCCACCACCTGTATACACTGGCTGGTTATTAGACAGATCCCTGCTTTTACCTGCACACAAATGAACCAAATAGAGAATCCTTACAGACATTTGAGCATGGCAACCTGGAACACTGAATTTTTTAGAAAGTAAACATAATTTTTTGCAATGTTCTACTAAAGAGCACAATGAAGATCTCATGGCCTGACAGTCTAAAATAAACTTCATCCAACATGTTGATGGAAATCTCTCCACAGTGGTTCTGTGCAGGCTCAGTGCTGCTGTTGAAGATACTGTCAGTAATTAAAGGAATACATAAATGTAATCGGTTTAAATTCCCTAATGGTCTTTGAAGCTTTGAATGAAGTTCGGGCTTTCGTAGCCCTATACATCTGGTCAAGGTCATTTGCATAATGTGACCTTGGAAGGTAGAAAACAATGTTTACAGGAAATATGTAAATTCGTTGGACTTTGCCTTGAAGTGTGATTTGTCCTGCCATCTCTGAAAACAGAGGCCCACAGGGAAGTCACTAGTTGACAGCGATACGCATGACAGGGAGTTAACCCTCTCGAACCACTGTAGGACAGGATACACATCCTGAAAACCACTGTAGTGACAGGATAACACATCTGAAACACGATTTAAGTGACAGAGATAACACATCTGACGGATAACACCTCTGAAACCACTGTAGTACAGGATAACACACCGTCTGACAGGATAACAACCTCTGAAACCACTGTAGTGACAGGATAACACCTCTGAAACCACTGTAGTGACAGGGATCACACCACCTTCTGAAACCACTGTAGTCGACAGGATAACACACTTTGAAACCACTGTAGTGACAGGATAACACCTCTGAAACCACTGTAGTAACACATGAACACCTCTGAAACCCTGTAGTGACAGGATAACACGCTCTGAAACCACTGTGGGTGGGCCAGGCAGGGATAACACTCTTGGAACATACTCACTGTCCACAGTAGTAACCATGGATAACCCATCTGAAACCACTGTAGTGACAGGATAACACATCTGATACCACTGTAGTGACAGGATAACACATCTGACAGGATAACACCTCTGAAACCACTGTAGTGACATGATAACACCTCTGAAACCACTGTAGTGACAGGATAACACCTCTGAAACCACTGTAGTGACAGGATAACACCTCTGAAACCACTGTAGTGACAGGATAACACATCTCAAACCAAAGTTTGGCCCCTGGCCATAGCTGTGTCATAACATTTCTGCTTTTACTGGGGCCTCATAGGCCTAAAGCTACAATAACACTGTGCAGAACTATCAACYGGGCCTCCATGTACATAATATGTGGACWAAGACTTCACAAGGCTGCTCATAAGMRATTTATACYTTATATTCTCCAAGAATCAACGGGTAAATCAAATCAAATCAATACAACAAGTGTAGACCTTACCGTGAAATACTTACTTACAAGCCCTTAACCAGCAGTGCAGTTCAAGAAGAGTTAAGAAAATATTTACAAATAAACTAAAGMAAAAATATATAAAAAGTAGGCAATAAAATAACAGTAAATAGGRCTAATAACATTAATCGAAATGTTGAACAACCAGAAATATCCCAGATTGTACCTTTTAGAGTACCTTTAAATTTAATAGATTAATMGTCATGATTTTTATATCTTACCTTTTGAGAACTATACAAGGACATTATTTGACATTTTACCACAGKCAATATCTTTTATAGCCTTCTTGGACTAATTAGAATTATTTTGCAGCAATTGGGACTTTTATTTGGCGTGTTGTCTCCATAGRGATCTGGGCAGGTTTGTGTGATCTACAGTGTGTTGAGGCGTGGTGAAAGACTATCCCGGTAGGCAATAAGTCCTACCAGTGTTTACCCTCTTGTCAACAGCTACACTCTGTCTGCGCTACTCCCTAACCACCACTAGGGGCGCCACTGAAACATGGGACCAACTGAGCAAGTGGAGAGGGTGGAGGTTTGTATTGTTGAGGCGTAGTACTTGGTTACTGTACAATCAGGTTGAGGTTATTAGCGTGTCAGTAGCAGTAAGGAACTTTCAGACATTCAGGTCTTCATCTATATTGTGTGTGTGTGGTCTGTAGTGTTTCCTGTTCATCCACCCGACTGTAGGGTAAAGCTGAAGTCAGTTGCTGATGTCTCTGACATTTGTTGCAGCATGCCAAAGACCAGACTGCACCGGTCGGGTTCGGGGTGTCAGGTTCTCCTTTTAATCTGAAGACAAGTTGCCTGATGGCTCGAGAGGACAGATGGCTGTATCATATCATCATGATCCTGACCACATTTAGAAACCAGTCTATGTTCTATCATGTCAACATTCAGGATGTTTTTCTCAGCATTTCAGCACTCCAACTAGACTTCAGTACTTCACAGCTAGAATAGTTAATGTTCTCAGAATGTTTTGTGATATTTTAAAACAGACACGCACAATTACTTTATTCACACAATTATGTTAATTGGTTTAATTATGTTGTTTAATTAGATTAGATTATTTAGAGATTAAGGTTAATGTTTGGGAACAGTTAATGTTTGGGAACAGTTTAAGGGGAAGAGTTAATGTTTGGGAACAGTTAATGTTCTTGGGAACAGGTTATGTTTGGGAACAGGTTAATGTTTGGGAACAGTTAATGTTTGGAACAGGTTAATGTTTGGGAACAGTTTAATGTTTGGGAACAGGTTAATGTTGGGAAAATTTAATGTTTGGGAACAGGTTAATGTTTGGAACAGGTTAATGGGGACAGGAGTGTTTGGGAACAGTTAATGTGGGAACAGTTTAATGTTTGGGAACAGGTTAAGGTTTGGGAAGAGGAGAAGTTGGGAACAGGATAAGTTGTTGAACAGGTAAAATGTTTGGCAACAGGTTAAGGTTTGGAAGAGGGCTAATGCTTGAACAGCAGTTTTGAACAGGCTAAGTTTGGGAACAGGTTGAAAGAGGTTTGGAACAGGCTAAGGTGTTGGAACAGGTAAGGTTGGGAACAGGTTAAGTTTGGAACAGGTTAAGGTTAGGTGGAACAGGCTAAGGTTTGGGAAAGGCTAAGCGTTTGGGACAGGCTTTAAGGTTTGGGAACAGGCTAAGGTTTTGGGAACACTAAGCGATGATTATTTCAGACTAGATATCAGTAGACTGTATAGTCTGAGTCATTATCAGGTCGACTGTATAAGCCTCCAAGCCTGTCAGTCTCAGACCGCCCTCTGTTCCATGCCATCTCTCTCATTTCGGTTCATGCTGAAGGCTGTCCACAACTTCATTAGCTCTGGTAATGCTACCCTTGTTTCCTAGCACTATGCATGGCGTGTATGAGCATTATGTTGATTGATGTCTCTTAGCAACCAGCTCTTTATTTCGTTTAGTGTTGGGATGGAGTCTCTCTCTGTGGGGGTGTTGTGGGGGTG
>NW_019945164.1:37456-41282 GCF_002910315.2 Salvelinus sp. IW2-2015
CAGACTGCACCGGTCGGGTTCGGGGTGTCAGGTTCTCCTTAAATATCCTGAAGACAAGTTGCCTGATGGCTCGAGAGGACAGATGGCTGTATCATATCATCATGATCCTGACCACATTTAGAAACCAGTCTATGTTCTATCATGTCAACATTCAGATGTTTTCTCAGCATTTCAGCACTCCAACTAGACTTCAGTACTTCACAGCTAGAATAGTTTAATGTCCTCAGAATGTTTTGTGATATTTTAAAACAGACACGCACAATTACTTATTCACACAATTATGTAATTGGTTTAATTATGTTGTTTAATTAGATTAGATTATTTAGAGATTAAAGGTTAATGTTTGGGAACAGGTTAAGGTTTGGGAACAGTTTTAATGTTTGGAACAGTTTATGTTTGGGAAACAGTTTAATGTTTGGGAACAGGGTAATGTTTGGGACAGGTTAATGTTGGGAACAGTTTAATGTTTGGGGAACAGGTTAATGGTTTGGGAACAGTTAATGTTGGGAACAGGTTAATGTTTGGGAACAGTTTTAATGTTTGGGAACAGGTTAAGTTTGGGAACAGTTTATGTTTGGGAACAGGTTATGTTTGGGAACAGTTTATGTTTGGGAACAGTTTAAGTTTGGGAACAGGTTAAGGTGAGAATGTTGGAACAGGATAATGTTTGGAAACAGTAAAATGTTTGGCAACAGGTTAAGGTTTGGAAAGAGGCTAATGCTTGAAACAGGCTAAGGTTTGGGAACAGGCAAGGTTTGGAACAGGTAAGGTTTGGGAACAGGCTAAGGTGTGGAACAGGTTAAGGTTGGGAACAGGCTAAGGTTGGGAACAGGTTAAGGTTTGGGGAACAGGCTAAGGTTTGGGAACAGGCTAAGGTTTGGAACAGGCTAAGTTTGGAACAGGCTAAGGTTTTGGGAACAAAGATGATTATTTCAGACTAGGTATAGTCTATCATATCAGGTAGACTGTATAGTCTATCATATCAGGTAGACTGTATAGCCTCCAGCCCTGTCAGTCCTCAGACCCCTCCTGTTCCCATGCATCTTCTCTCATGTTTCCGGGTTCATGCTGAAGGCTGTCCACAACTTCAATTAGCTCTGGTAATGCTACCCTTTGTTTCCCTACAGATCATCATGGCTGTTAGACTGGCATTGATGTGATTGATGTCTCTTAGCAACCAGCTCTTTATTTGTTGTTGGTGGGTGTTCAGTTGTTGTCTTCCTGTTTCTAGTGCTCTTATAATACTGATAAATAGTTATATTTGTTATTGTTGGGTGTTCAGTTGTTGTCTTCCTGTTTCTAGTGCTCTTATAATACTGATAAATAGTTATATTTGTTATTGTTGGATGTTCAGTTGTTGTCTTCCTGTTTCTTGTCCTCTTATAATACTGATAAATAGTTGTATTTGTTATTGTTGGATATTCAGTTGTTTTCTTCATGTTTCTTAGTACTTGTTTGTTTTTCTTGATCTCCTACGTCTTGTGGATATCCTCAACAAAGTGGGAATAAATATGGATTTTATATTTGTATTGTTCAGATTTCTCCTCACATTTAGCTGTACAACAACATATCATTCCTCTGTTCTATCGTACACAGGTTGCGTTTCTGCAAGAGAGACGTTTAGCCGAAGCCTGATGAAAGCTAGGTTAAATGCGTGGAAGTGTAACAGTATAACTTTAAACCGTCCCCTCGCCCCGACACGGGCGCGAACCAGGGACCTTCTGCACACATCAACAACGGTCGCCCACGAAGCATCGTTACCCATCGCGCCACAAAGGCCGCGGRCCTTGCAGAGCAAGGGYCAACACTACTTCTAGGTTTCAGAGCAAGTGACGTAACTGATTGAAACGCTAGTAGCGCGTACCCGCTAACTAGCTAGCCATTTCACATCCGTTACAGAAGGGGAAAGGTTTACCCTCACTTTCTCCACTGGCTGCTAATCCTAAATAAACGTCCCAGGCAAGTAAGTGTTACATAGAATTTGCAAGAAGTCTCCAGACCACGATCATCAGTTACGCCTAGCTGACTAAACTCCACTCATGTAGGGAAGTAATCTACAGACCACGATCATCAGTTCCTAGCTGACACTCCACTTCATGATGAAGGAGAAGTCTACAGAACCCACATCATCAGTTACCCTAGCTGACTAACTCACTTCATGATGAAGGGAAAAGTCTACAGACCACGATCATCGTTACCCTAGCTGACTACTACACCACTTCATGATGAAGGAAGAAGTCTACAGACCACGATCATCAGTTACCCTAGCTGACTAAACTCCACTTCATGGATGAAGGAGAAAGTCTACAGACCACGATCATCAGTTACCCTAGCTGACTAAACTCCACTTCATGGTGAAGGAAGAAGTCTACAGACCACGATCATCAGTTACCCTAGCTGACTAAACTCCACTTCATGGTGAAGGAAGAAGTCTCCAACCACGATCATCAGTTAGACCTAGCTGACTAACTACCCACTTCATGGTGAAGGGAGAAGTCTACAGACACGATCATCAGTCCACTAGCTGACTAAACCTCCACTTCATGTGAAGGAGAAGCTCCAGACCACGATCATCAGTTACCCTAGCTGACTAACTCCACTTCATGGTGAAGGGAGAGTCTACAGACCACGATCATCAGTTACCCTAGCTGACTAAACTCCACTTCATGTGAAGGAGAAGTCTACAGACCACGATCATCATACCCTAGCTGACTAACTCCACTTCATGGTGAAGAGAAGTCTACAGCCCGATCATCAGTTACCCTAGCTGACTAAACTCCACTTCATGGTGAAGGAAGAAGTCTACAGCACACGATCATCAGTACCCTAGGACTAAACTCCACTTCATGGTGAAGGGAGAAGTCTACAGACCACATCTCATTACCCTAGCTGACTAACTCCACTTCATGGTGAAGGGAGAAGTCTACAGACCACGATCATCAGTTACCCTAGCTGACTAACTCCACTTCGTGGTGAAGGGAGAAGTCTCCAGCCACGATCATCAGTTACCTAGCTGACATACCTCCACTTCATGTGTGAAGGAGAAGTCTCAGACCACGCATCATCCTTACCCTAGCTGACTAAACTCACCCTTCGTGTGAAGGGAGAAGTCTACAGACCACGATCATCAGTTACCCTAGCTGACTAAAACTCCACTTCATGGTGAAGGGAAGAAGTCTACAGACCACGATCATCAGTTACCCTAGCTGACTAAACTCCACTTCACGTGTGTGAAGGGAGAAGTCTACAGACCATGATCATCAGTTATCCCTAGCTGACTAAACTCCACTTCTGGTTGAAGGAGAAGTCTACAGACCACATCATCAGTTCCTAGCTGACTAACTCCACTTCAGTGATGAGGAGAAGTCTACAGACCACGATCATCAGTTACCCTGCTGACTAAACTCCACTTCGTGATGGAGAAGTCTACAGACCACGATCATCAGTTTACCCTAGTTGACTAAACTCCACTTCGTGATGAAGGAAGAAGTTACTGAGCGAGAATGCGCGTGAATGCACGTGCCAAATGAAATCTCCGATGACGTAGGCTTAGATTGTGTGATTTGATTGGACAATGAATTTGGGACCTAGGCCCACTCAACGGAGATTCAATTGGCACGTGCATTCTCGCTGAGTTGCCATATTTGAGAAAACAGAACAAGGTAACAATCGGTGGTTGTTAGCAGGAACAGAGTCATGCCTTGCTGACCCATTGGTCTGGAGGAGGGGTCCATGATCCATAAAGAGATGTGATGGGATTTGAGGAGCATCAGATAATGCATATTACAGTTAATAGTGAGTAACAACTTCATGCGCCTCTCTCTTC
>NW_019945164.1:45836-51273 GCF_002910315.2 Salvelinus sp. IW2-2015
TCTGTATCTCTGGGCCTGTTCTGTTATCCCTGGCCTTTTCCTGTATCCCTGGGCCTTTTCTTTATCTCTGGGCCTTTTCTTTATCCCTGGGCCTTTTCTTTATCCCTGGGCCTTTTCTTTATCTCTGGGCCTTTTCTTTATCCCTGGCCTTTTTCTGTATCCCTGGCCTTTCTTTATCCCTGGGCCTTTTCTTTATCTCTGGGCCTTTTCTTTATCCCTGGGCCTTTTCTTATTCCCTGGGCCTTTTCTTTATCTCTGGCCTTTTCTTTATCTCTGGCCTTTCTTTATCTCTGGACCTTTCTTTATCTAGGGCCTTTTCTTTATCTCTGGGCCTTTTCTTTATCTATGGGCCTTTTTCTTATCCCTGGGCCTTTTCTTTATCTCTGGGCCTTTCCTTTATCCCTGGCCTTGTCGTTCTTGACTTTGTGATTGCGTAATGTATACATAACATGTTGACGTTGTGTTTCTGGTGGATTTGCGAGATGTTATTTTACTGGTACATAGTGGTGTTTTTAACATGTAAATCTTGGTTGGGCAAACAATGTTTATTTACTTATTCATGCCAGCAAAGCCACGACACAACACTAAACACTACATTCATTGAACTATAACGGTGACAAACGGTGCCCACAAACTGTTAGGACCTACATAAAGCTGTCCCAACAGCAGAGTCCCAACAGCAGCGTCCCAACAGCAGTCCCAACAGCAGTCCCAACAGCAGAGTCCCAACAGCAGCGTCCCAACAGCAGTCCCAACAGCAGAGTCCCAACACCTTACCACTGCTACACCTGGTTATCAGCGTAGCCTTGTCTGGCAGCGAAACAGTTCATTTCCTTGTGTTATTGGTTGCAAAATATATACATAACATGTTTGAAGTTGTGTTTCTGGTAGATTTGTGAGATGCTCTTTTATTGGTGGATGAAGAAACATTTGTCTGAAAATATCAGAGGAAATAGATGATTGTGCAAGAGCAGTGTACTGGAGTAAAGAGATGCTGGACATGTGGGACGGGGTTGGTTCTCATGGTGAGGATCAGTGTAAATAACATTGAACTAAAAATAATATGAACCGTGACGTAGAAAACAAGAACACTTAAACCGTTTTGTTAACAGGTGAACAGTTTGTTTGTTTAGGGTCATTAAATGAAAGGCTTCATCTACTGTCTTGGTGTGCATGCTGCAATGCATCACCCCTGTTTCGGCAGCAATTATTTWCTTTCCTGTCAACAACTTACTGTAGGTGGACATTTTATTATCTTAATTCAAAACCTTCTTTGGGTCTTAATCTGTCATATTTTCTGGATATTGAACATAGCAAATACACTTCAGATGTGATATTTCATCATTTTTGCAACAAGTTTTGCAACAATTTCCGCTACAATTCTTTGTATTTTGTATTTCCTGAGTTTGAAATACCCTTTTTTTGGTTTATAATGATATGTGGAATTATCCCTTTGTGTGATGTGAACAGACAACAGTTTCTCAGAGATATTCTGTTAGTAATGTGAGTGGACAACTACCTCTAAGTGAAAGAGACTGTATACCTTATTGTGTAACTTACAACTTCCATTAACATCTACAGTTACTGCTGATGATGGTAAGATATTCTTCAACTTTCCAAAACGCTACCCAGCATACTTCAACTATGCACAGCTGTACCTGTACCTATGTCATCTTGGTCAAATTGTTCAAATATTTCAATAAAATGGTTTAACTACTTAAATCATTGAAGACTATACTCGAGAAAAAATTTAACTTTAAAAACATCTTCCTAGAAAAGCTTAGAAACCTTCCAAGCAAAAGGTCCAAGAACAAAAGCTCTCAGTAGGATTAAACATCATTCTAAATGGTTACATGCAGTAGACCCGTGACGTTGAGGTCTGGACTGTTCCAGACAGTTACATGCAGTAGACTCTGACGTGGAGGTCTGGACTGTTCCAGACAGTTACATGCAGTAGACTCTCGTGACGTGAGGCTGGACTGTTCCAGACAGTTACATGCAGTAGACTCTGACGTGAGGTCTGGACTGTTCCAGACAGTTACATGCAGTGAACTCTGACGTGAGGTCTGGACTGTTCCAGACAGTTACATGCAGTAGACTCTGACGTGAGGTCTGGACTGTTCCAGAGGTTACATGCAGTAGACTCTGACGTGAGGTCTGGACTGTTCCAGACGGTTACATGCAGTAGACTCTGACTGAGGTCTGGACTGTTCCAGACGGTTACATGCAGTAGACTTTGACGTGAGGTCTGGACTGTTCCAGACGGTTACATGCAGTAGACTCTGATGTGAGATCTGGACTATCCAGACGGTTACATGCAGTAGACTTGACGTGAGGTCTGGACTGTTCAGACGGTACATGCAGTAGACTCTGACGTGAGGTCTGGACTGTTCCAGACGGTTACATGCAGTAGACTCTGACGTGAGGTCTGGACTGTTCCAGACGGTTACATGCAGTAGACTCTGACGTGAGGTCTGGACTGTTTCCAGACGGTTACATGCAGTAGACTCTGACGTGAGGTCTGGACTATTCCAGACGGTTACATGCAGTAGACTCTGACGTGAGGTCTGGACTGTTCCAGACGGTTACACAACAGACTCTGACGTGAGTCTGGACTAGTTCCAGACGGTACATGCAGTAGACTCTGACGTGAGGTCTGGACTGTTCCAGACGGTTACATGCAGTAGACTCTGACGTGAGGTCTGGACTGTTCCAGACGGTACATGCAGTAGACTCTGACGTGAGGTCTGGACTGTTCCAGACAGTTACATGCAGTAGACTCTGACGTGAGTCTGGACTGCCAGACAGTTACATGCAGTAGACTCTGACGTGAGGTCTGGACTGTTCCAGACGGTTACATGCAGTAGACTCTGACGTGAGGTCTGGACTGTTCCAGACAGTTACATGCAGTAGACTCTGAGTGAGTCTGGACTGTTCCAGACGGTTACATGCAGTAGACTCTGACTAGGTCTGGACTGTTCCAGAGATCTAAACGGTTACATGGAGTAGACTCTGACGTGAGGTCTGGACTATTCCAACAATGTTCTAGAAGGATGTCTGGAGGCTAGCTGGTTGGCAGCACCAGTTGTGGTGTTGGGTTTTGATCCATGGAGGCTGGCCTATAATTACAGCTCTACTTACAGTAACCTTTCACTTCAGTGGGCTAAATCAGGGTCACACAGAGTGATTCTTGGTTGTCTTAAACAAATCTACTTTGAAACAAAAGGTTACACCTCACACACATGGTTATGGACTTAAAAAAAAAGACACCTGTACCATGTCAGATATAGAGTTTAAATGTATTACATTTTGAGTTTGCATCCCAATATTAACACTTTATTACAAAACTGTTGACATAGAAACACCTGATTTTCGTCAGTAATTTAATTTTTTTTTATTATTATTTCACCTATGTGCCAATTAGGGTGCTTTGGCCATTGACTGCAGGAACGAGCTACGAACATGATGAAAATACACCCATCATCCTCCTCGGCACACACCTTCTTCCCTTTCCTTACCCCTTCCTCACCCTCCCTTCTTCCTTCTTCCTTATCCTTTCCCCCCTTCCTCACCCCTTAATCCCTCCCTTCTTCCCTCTCCTTATCCCTTACCCCTCCCCTTCCTCACCCCTTACCCCTCCCTCACTTCTTCCCCTTCCTCACCCTTTACCCCCTCTTCTCCCTTTCTCACCCTCACCCTTACTCCCTCCCTTCCTCCCCTCCCCTTCCTCACCCCTTACCCCCTACTCCTCCCTAGTTCTCTATCCTCCCCCTTACCTCCTCCCTTCCTCACCCTTTACCCCCTTCCTTCCTCCCCCTTCTCACCCCTCACCCTTACTCCTCCCTTCATCTCCCTTCCTCACCGCTTACCTCCTACCTCCTCCTATTCTCTCTTCCTTACCCCCTCCCTTCCTCCCCTTCCTCACCCTTACCTCCTCCCTTCCTCACTTCTTACCCCTCCTTCCTCCCCCTCCTCACCCTTACCCTCCCTTCCTCACTCCTTACTCCTACCTCCCTCCCCCTTCTCACCCGTTACCCACTCCCACCCCCCTCCTCACCCCTTACCGCCTCCCTTCCTCCCCTTCCTCACCCCTTACCTCCTCCCTTCCTCACTCCTTACCGCCTCCCTTCTCCCCTTCCTCACTCCTTACCTCCTCCCTTCCTCACTCCTTACCCCTCCCTTCCTCCCTTCCTCACTCCTTACCCCTACCCTTCTCCCCCTTCCTCACCCGTTACCCCATCCCTGGGATCTTTGAAATAGATACACTCAGCGAGTTCAACATTCTCCATGGGATGAAAACAGCAGCCATGTAACAAGGGTGACTTGGTCTATTGGAGTGTGCATGAGGTTTCTCTGAAGATAACTTTAAATTACTTTGGTCTCCTAAGGACGTAGATAAGAGATGTGGTAGTAGTAGTCTCTAAGGCGCTAGAAAGAGATGTGGTAGTAGTAGTCTCTAAGGACGTAGGTAAGAGACGTGGTAGTAGTAGTCTCTAAGGACGTAGATAGAAGATGTGGTAGTAGTAGTCTCTAAGGACGTAGATAAGAGATGTGGTAGTAGTAGTCTCTAAGGGACGTAGATAAGAGATGTGGTAGTAGTAGTCTCTAAGACGTAAGGTAAAGAGATGTGGTAGTAGTAGTCCTAAGGACGTAGGTAAGAGATGTGGTAGTAGTAGTCTCTAAGGACGTAGGTAAGAGAGATGTGGTAGTAGTAGTCTCTAAGGACGTAGGTAAGAGATGTGGTAGTAGTAGTCTCTAAGGACGTAGATAAGAGATGTGGTAGTAGTAGTCTCTAAGGACGTAGGTAAGAGATGTTAGTAGTAGTCTCTAAGGACGGTAGGTAGAGAGTGTGGTAGTAGTAGTCTCTAAGGACGTAGATAAGAGATTGGTAGTAGTAGTCTCTAAGGACGTAGATAAGAGATGTGGTAGTAGTAGTCTCTAAGGACGTAGATAAGAAGATGTGGTAGTAGATCTCAAGGACGTAGATAAGAGATGTGGTAGTAGTAGTCTCTAGAGACGTAGATAAGAGATGTGGTAGTAGTAGTCTCTAAGGACGTAGATAAGAGATGTGGTAGTAGTAGTCTCTAAGACGTAGGTAAGAGATGTGGTAATAGTAGTCTCTAAGGACGTAGATAAGATGTGGTAGTAGTAGTCTCTAGGACGTAGATAGAGATGTGGTAGTAGTAGTCTCTAAGACGTAGTAAGAGATGTGGTAGTAGTAGTCTCTAAGGACGTAGGTAAGAGATGTGGTAGTAGTAGTCTCTAAGGACGTAGATAAGAGATGTGGTAGTAGTAGTCTCTAAGGACGTAGATAAGAGATGTGGTAGTAGTAGTCTCTAAGGACGTAGATAAGAGATGTGGTAGTAGTAGTCTCTAAAAGGATGTAGATAAAATGTAAAGGTAGTAAGGTAGTTCTACCTGAAGACGTACATAAGAG